>NC_081185.1:110073006-110292016 GCF_029867415.1 Vicia villosa
CATATGCTGATTCTCATGCTTTTACATCATTATAACAATTCTTCCTCCAACGATCAGTGACGGGAGGCAGTGGACAATCGGATCTCAACTTTACCTAAACCTAATGATTACCGTCGACAAACACGACGACTTGTCGTCAACATGTTCTTCAGTCTCCAATGTTCAGACTCCACCCTAGAAATCATGAACACATTAAATAAACAACTCACAAATTAACATAAACATATTTCCTTTTAGAAGAATGTGCCTGTTTGTTGTTGTGTTCCCTAAATGAGTGACTCTGTTAGTCCATGCAGAAACAAACCTCTCTTTATATGGTGTTAACCATGTTTCTTTCACATACTTGAAAAATGATGGAATATCACCACATACACTCTCGAAGTGGTTCAGATGTACATCAAATTCATCTTCTATATTTGAACATGTCATGTTGTTCCATTGATCCATGACATGTTTTTGTCTTTCTGATTGCACATACTCTTTACATTTCATGCTAACGTTTTTTGAAATATGAAACGTACACAGCAAATGAGACGCATTTGGGTACACGTAATCAATGACATTCATTAATGCAAGTTCCCGGTCTGTCACCATGACATTTGGAAGCAAATTCTCGGAATAAAATAACTCTTTAAGCTTCTGTAGTGCCCATGTGAAGTTCTCCTCCCTTTTATGTTCCAAATATGCAAAAGCAACTGAAAACGTCAATTTTGTTGATGTAACACCAACAATCTCAAGCAGTGGTAGCCGGTACCTGCACGATTAAAAAACGCATTCAGAAACCAGCTCACTCAACATATTTTTAAGATGGGTGAAATAAAAATAAAAATTCTTACCTATTTATTTTGTACGTGCAATCAAAAATCAACACCAGAGGAAATATATTCAACAACTTGACAGAGTCAGGGTGTGTCAAGAGGATATCAGCCACAATATCTGAATTATCCTTATTTATAGACTAACACATGTATTTCTCTTGGTGAATAAGGCTCAATAATAATTGTATTTATGTCATTGCACCTCTCTTGCCTAGTCTGTATGTTGCTCTAGCTCGGTATATCTGGGTAATACTCGTGAGATTTTGTGGGTCTTTGACTTTCAAAGCAGACACGACGTACCTTGGTGCCATATTGTACTTCGTCATGTCATTCACAAACTTTCTTTCATCATCTTTTAGACGGCCCAAGATTTCATGACTTACCAAATCCTTATCTAGTCTATGATTATGCATCCCACATGTAACCATCACCTTCCAACCAATACCACTCGGAACAAATCTCAACCTAAATGGGCATCTAACCTTCATATTATAGTTGCCATCAGATCCCATATTTTTCTTTTTATAATTTCCTCCTCTGTCACAGCCCATAGTCAATTTATCCTTCCTCTCTCGCAGTCCATTAGCAGGATCGGATTGTAACAATAGCAATACCATGAGTCTTTCCAATTGACCGTGCCCATTCTAGAACCTTATCTCGTTATTCAAAAATCTGACAATCACAAAAACGTATAATTAGATAACTTCATCAATTTATAAAAACAAAAAAAATTGTGTATGAAGTCCAGTAAACATAATGTATCTGTGATGAAGTACTGCGTAAGATCAGTATATGAATCTGTAGAAGCTGAAGATGTCGGTTCAAGACCGCAAATATATAAAACTTCATCTATCATACCTAAAATTTAGGTTCTAAAGAAATTTTCGGTTCACACCTAAGATCAGTACATGAACTTGTAGAAGAAGATGAAGTTGTCGGTTCAGGACTGCAAAGATATAAAACTTCATCTGCCATACCAAAAATTTAGGTTCTAAAGAAATTTTCGGTACACACCAGAAATTTGGAATTTTCGGTATTGGTTTTCTACCAGAAATTTGGGAAATTTCCGAGACGGCGTAATGTTTTGTAAATTGCACCGAAAATTTTGAAATTTCCGGTGAACGGATACCGGAATTTTGTAGAAAAACAAAGAATTTCCGGTATCGGCCAAAAAAGGGGTACCGGAAATTTACTTTTTTGATGATTTTTACCACAGTAATTTTTTTTCAAAAAAGGTAAAACTTTTGAATAAATAGTGTCAAGAGCATTTTGGGAATAAGATAAAATATAGGGTGGCATGTATAATTTGGGGGTCACATATATAATTCTCGTATATTCAGGCCTAATTGTACTAGGCTATTTATGAGGCCCGTTAGATTTACATTAGCCTATTTAAATGAAATAATGCATTTAATCTTATTACAAATTTAAAGCGTATTCAAATATAAGTTCTACATATATAATATTACAATGAATAAGTTTTCTTTCAACTTAACCTCAAGTTATGTGTTTGAATACAAGTTTAAAAATGCAATAACATTAATATATTGTTTTAGGAAGAGTTTTGTATAGTTTATCAAATTCAAGTGATTTTTATTTGCATATATGTGAAAAATACTTGGTTTATTAATATTGAAATATATCTTTTCTTTTTAGTTTTTTGAAATATATATTTTGTTAACTAGAATATTTCTCAAATATGTTTTCTTTTGATCACACTAATCATTGAAAAATACTAATAGAAATCACACTTACAAATGTTTTTAGTAATTTTTTTCTCAAGTAGTTTAGTGGCTATGATTCATAAATAAGTGAGATGTTGCAGGTTTTAATTCAAGATGTTGCGGGTTCAATTCGCACCCTTACATCTATCTGATTTTGTGCACAGCTACTAACTGAGTTGATTTAACGGGAATTTTTTTTAATAATTTTAATATTGAATGACCATAATGCCAACACCATCCACATCTAGGGACCAACCAAACTAATTGTTTATTACTGATATTCCAATTCTAGGCCATTATGGACTGAGAAAAAGCATATACATAGAAAAGAAGAATGCCTTAAATAAGACTCAAAGTACACATGTTTGAGATATTGCAAGTCACAGTGTAATGATCATAGTATATGCACAGACATAGTCTCAAAATCTCAATGAGTACAAAAAATAAGAAAGTTGGTGGCACCCATGCCTTAATGTCTCAAACCGATAGTTCCTTAACAACAACGCGTCTTTCATAGCTGACACATTTAATTTCCTTAGGAAAAATCTCATAAAACATTAGCAATAATGTGAACACTATAACTAGCTATAATGCTATATAACATTCACAGTTTAATGTGAACACTAGCAGTGACATTGACAACCATAATAAGAAGAAAATGTGAACATTTTTATGACAAAATATCAAAAACTTTTCAATCCACAACTCTTCTAAGTTCTAACCTCATTGGCCCTACATCTATTAGTTTGAAACAAACTTCCACGTGATTCAACTAACCTGTAATAAATATGCAACACTGTCATGTGAAAGTTCCTTGATCTGTTATGCAAATTAAAATGTCATGAATGAATCTTAAAAAGGGTTCTAAAAATGGAGTCTTGAAGTAGAAGAAAAGTAAAGTGAAGGTAACAACTATTTTTCTTTAATAGCAATGAGCATATATAGAAAAAGCAGTAACTTTTAGAGCTTATATAATAAGATTTTATGTTATGAGTTTATCCTAAAAAACATCTTCTCTCTTTGTCTTTTGCTATGTCCAACATAGGTACTATGCACTACTTTAAAAAAAATATTTGTCTTTCTATCTCATTGTGTTATATAGTTTGTTTTCATAGTTATGCAACTAGTATGTTATACATGTAACAAGAAAAATTAACTTCTTTGAGTACTTAGTTAGTATTTTAAGATTAGCTACTAACTCGTATCGACAGAAGATTTTCCTTTTAGAATATTTTAGTGTCTGTTATGATCGATTTAGTGACTAATTTTTCAAATCATTCGCTAAACTGGTCTCTAATTCGGCGGCTGAATAAGCTTGTGATGGAATTATAAACCGATTTGAAAATTGCTTCTAGAACTTTTTCCTATTTTAGTTTTCTTGCATTAGAAGATTCTTAATCATTGCATATAGATCCTAATATTGGCCATGAATTGTTCTCCATTTTTTTGTAGGCTTTATGATGTTTAGGAGAGTCTTTTTATTCATGGCTCTTATGGCGACGAATTCAATCGCGCTCGCGGCGCAACAAACGTATATAGTCCACATGGACAAGACCAAAATTGAAGGCTCAATTCATTCTCAAGACAGCACAAAAACATGGTCTGAATCAGTCATTGATTTCATTACTCAAGCTTCAATGGAGGGAGAAGAGCTAGAAGATATTCTATCACCTCAGCTTCTATATGCCTATGAAACTAACATGTTTGGTTTTGCAGCCACACTTTCTGAGAAACAGCTTGAACACTTAAGGCAAATTGATGGTTTTCTATCAGTCATTCCTGATGAACTATCAACCCTCGATACGACACATACACCAAGTTTTCTTGGCCTAACTAATGGAAAAGGACTTTGGAGTGCTCCGAGTTTGGCCTCAGATGTGATCATTGGTGTCCTTGATTCGGGAATATGGCCCGAACATGTCAGTTTCAAAGACTCGGGCTTTTCCCCGATCCCCCGTAAATGGAAAGGTGTTTGTCAACAAGGCACAAAATTCACATCCTTAAATTGTAACAAGAAGCTTATTGGTGCAAGATACTATTACAAAGGGTACGAAAAATTCATCGGGAAAATCAATGAAACAACCGATTATCTTTCTGCTAGAGACACTCAAGGCCATGGAACTCACACTGCCTCGACCGCAGCCGGTAATGTGGTTCAAAATGCAAACATTTTTGGACTTGCTAAAGGCTCAGCCACTGGAATGAGGCGTACATCAAGAATCGCGGCTTATAAAGTTTGCTGGCTCTCTGGCTGCGCAAATTCCGACCTATTAGCAGCCATGGACCAAGCAGTTTCCGACGGTGTTGATGTACTTTCGCTATCTTTAGGAAGTATTCCAAAACCATTTTATAATGATAGCATTGCTATAGCTTCATTCGGAGCAACGAAAAACGGCGTTTTTGTTTCTTGCTCAGCAGGCAACTCAGGCCCTTTTGCATCAACAGTCGGAAACGGCGCACCGTGGATCATGACAGTTGCTGCTAGCTACATTGACAGAACTTTTCCAACACAAGTGAAACTTGGCAACTCAAAAACATTTGAAGGCACATCATTGTACCAAACAAAAAACCAAACCAACCAACAACTCCCACTTGTGCATGGAACAACAGCTGGTAAAAAGAGAGAAGCAATGTTTTGCACAAAAGGTTCACTAGATAAAAAACTTGTTTTCGGAAAAATCGTTGTTTGTGAAAGAGGAATCAATGGTAGAACCGAAAAAGGCGAGGTAGTGAAAAAATCAGGCGGATACGGAATTATACTACTCAACTCAGAGAATCAAGGCGAAGAGCTTCTCTCCGACGCTCACGTCTTACCAGGTACTTCATTAGGCGCTTCAGCAGGTAAAGCCATAAGAATCTACCTCAACACTACTAAAACTCCAACAGCTTCAATTTCATTCCTAGGAACAAGATATGGTAACATTGCACCAATCATGGCAGCATTTTCTTCTCGAGGACCGAGTATCGTAGGACAAGATATCATCAAACCAGACATAACTGCACCTGGTGTTAACATCTTAGCTGCATGGCCATCAAAAACAAGTCCAAGCATGATCAAATCTGACAAAAGAAGAGTCCTATTTAACATAGTTTCAGGTACCTCAATGTCTTGTCCTCACGTAAGCGGCATCGCAGCGTTGATTAAATCAGTTCACAAAGACTGGTCACCTGCAATGATCAAGTCATCTCTTATGACAACAGCCTACACATCAAACAACAAAAATCTCCCGATTTCCGATCTCGCTTCAAATAACAACTCATCTTCTGCTAACCCTTTTGCATTTGGCTCAGGACATGTTAATCCCGAAAGCGCTTCTGATCCTGGATTAGTCTATGACATTACCACCAATGACTACTTGAACTACTTTTGCAGCCTTAATTTCACATCATCAGAGATTGCTATATTAACAAAAACTAACTTCACATGTTCTCAAAAACATGTTGTACAAGTTGGTGACTTGAACTATCCTTCATTTTCTGTTTTGTTTAGCAGAACAGTGAAGAATGTGACATATAAAAGAGTTGTTACAAATGTTGGAAAATCAGAAAGTGGTTACTATGAAGCTAAAGTTGAACAACCTAATGGAGTTGTTGTGAATGTTGAACCAAGGAGATTGAAGTTTGAGAAATTGGGTGAGAAATTAAGCTATAAAGTTACATTTTTAGCAATTGGAAAAACAAGAGTTGTTGGTAGTTCATCATTTGGATCACTCATTTGGGTTTCTGGCAAATATAGAGTTAGAAGTCCTATTGCAGTAACATGGCAATAGTGAAAGAATGGAATTTATTTGATCTTACATTATTACATTATTGTTGAAAATTATGTGCAAGAAGTAAGTAGTATCATAAGGGTAATTTATTGTTTTCATTGTTGTTTGGATTGGAATGATTCATTTATATTAGAGAGTTTCTATTTATCATTTTATGAATTTTGTTTTTATTCATGAGAGAAATTTATTCTAGAATCTTACAATTGAATTTCAATCCATTCATGCTACCAACCGGTATACTATGCCCAACTAAAAAGTTAGTTGAAGAAAATATTAGTATTAGTGGTTCCTTTAAATTTAGTCAAGTACCTAACTCATAAAACAATGATATTCAATGTTATATTATATTTCAATATTATTTTAATTTTAAATAAATTAAAATTTTAAATTTATTTAAGCAGTACTCAACTAAAATTTGTAAATATCAAAGAATTTACTTTATTACTTATATTTTTAAAAACTATTTTTAACTATTTGTTTAGAAAAATAAATTTTGAATTCAAAGAATTTTCACGTTATTGACATGAAAATCTATATCATTAGTTATAAAATCTTCAAAATATTATTTTTTTAATTAAAAAATATTTTATTTTTATTAGACAATAATGTAAAACTAATTCACATCTACTTTACATTTCCTTTTCATATAAAATTAAAGAAAGATTTTTCAAGATTAATTAAACCAAAACTACACTACATCATATTTTATATATAAAAGAAAAAAGTTTAATGCAGAATTCAAACATGATTACATGTTCTAATCACAACCCCATTCTCCTTAATATGGTTTTTTCTTCGGAGACGACCGACTACATCCTTTTATGTTTGAGACAGTTTGGATCATTCACCTAAAATACTTCAATATAGTTCAATTTTTTTTTTTTTTTTTGAGAAATCCTCGTATGACATTGTAACTTGTCTAAAAAAGGTGCAACACAATTCTATCCTTTTTAATAAGAATTTTTTTTGACAATATCAACAAACGAAAACACAACATTGAGAAGAGACTCAGAGTTATATACCACTCTTTTGTAGAGAATAGATTTGGCAATACTAGTTTATCTCTAACAGGAGCTTCAACAGAAGTATGATAAGATCCTTGCGCAAGAGAAGATTCATTTGTATCAAAAGGCTAAAGATGATTGGATTAAATTTGGAAATCAAAACACTAAAGTTTTTCATACCAAGACGATAAGCAGGAGAAAGATAAATAAAGTCCATGACCTTCATTTTCTCAAGGAAGAAGCACTGACTTTTTTTAAAGGTCTATTCTACTATACATCTCCTATACTCCCCTCAAGTATACCTGACATGTATATGGCGTTGATTCTTACTAAAGAATTTCAACACTCTTTGACTCAACAAATGACGAGAGAAGAAATTACTTATGTATTAAATCAAATACATCCTTTCATGGTGCCTAACCCTGATGGATTATAGGGTATTTTCTTTAAATGGTTTTGGTATATAGTTGGAGATAACATTGTCTAACTTATATCAGATGCTTTTGTGACAGGTAGTTTTCACTCCTCTATTTATGAGATTCTTATTGCATTAATTCTTAAGTTAGGCTGCCCCCAAAATTTTAAGGGATTCAGACTCATTAGCTCGTGCAATATTATTTACAAGCTTATTAAGAAGATTATGGTTAACAGATTGCATCCTTATATAAATCGGATAGTTGGATTATTCCAAAGTCTTTTTTTGTGTGATAAAGGGGCAATTGATAATGTCATTATCCTCCAAGAAGCAATTCAATCTATGCATAAATCTAAAAAGAAAAAACTGACATTGTGTTTAAAATAGATCTTGAAAAGGCCTATGATCATGTTAATTGAGATTTCTTTGAATTTTGTTTGAAGTGAAGCAAGTTTCCTCCCATTACTAAAAAGTTGATCATACACTGTGTAACTAGCTCCTATATGTATATTCTTTAGAATGGGAGACAATTACCAAATTTTGCTCTGACTAGAGGATTACGAAAAGGTGGCCTCATTTCACCCTATCTCTTCATTGGCTGAAATAAAGTTACTAAGCCCAAAAATCTGGGTGGGCTTGGGATTAAAAAGCAAAAGAGGTCGATACTTCTATGTTGGGTAAGCTAGTTTAGAGTCTCCATCGGGATTGTGATTCCCTCTGGGCTCAAGTTTTGAAACATAAGTACACCAGTGAGGAAACGTTCCTTAATATGAAAAATAAAGTGGATCAGTTACTTGAAATGCAATTATGAAAGTTCTTTCTACTCTTAAAGATGAATTTTAATTTAGAATGAGAGATGATAACTTCTCTTTATGGTTTTCCAATTGGTCAGGGATAGGAAAATTAGCGGAGCAGGTTCTCTATATGGATATCCATAATATAAAAATGTGAGTGAATTGGAACTTCAATTTATTATATAATATTTCTTATGTTGCTTGTGACCTCCTGAAAGTGCTTCCCATTTGTTCGAATTCTCTAGTGCCTGGTCGGTTAATCTTGAGAGACAATTTAGAAGGTATCTATACTGCTTGGGATGGTTATAATTGGCTCAACAAGCTTGAATTTGTTCATAATACAATAGACAATAACTCTTGAAAGGAGGTGTGACATATTCATTCTCTTGAGAAGGTGAAATTCTTCCTTTTGACGATTTAACATAAGTCATTTCCTACGAGATCAATGTTGAGTCATCATGGTATTCTCCAGACAAATCTCTGCCCTATATGCAATCAGGGCAATGAGACAATTCTACACTGCCAAAGAGATTATGAATTTTCTACTCGCTTTAGGAAATCTACTGGCTTCTCGGACCCACTATTCTTCCAAGGGGATAGTTTATATGCTTGGATTAGACATGACATCAGTGGTAGATATATCGTTTTGGCTGATTGCTGGTGGTTGTGGCGCACTATAAATAAACTGTCTTGCAAATGACGGGGTATTTTCCTATACTTTAAAACTCATCATAGTGAATTATGCTAATTTGTTAGCTAAATGTTTTCTCAAGCATAATCAGTCTCATCCAACAAGAACGATCATGTGGAATACACACAAATATAGTAATTAAATTTTGAATGTTGATGACAATAGCCTCGGTAATCCCAACGTCTCAGGTTGTAGTGGAATGATTAGAAATGGCGATGATTCTTAGATTCACGGTTTTGCAGGTAATATAGGTTGTTCTAACATCCTACATGAGTTGATGACGATATATCATGGTTTGTGTATGGTCTGAGAACTTGACATCAAAGACCTAATGTGTTATTTTTACTCCAACTCTGCTTGCTATCAATCTTATCTTAGAGTCTCTTAATATTTGACATCACTATGTCGCGATTCTTCACAACATTAAAGAAATTCTCTCTAGAGAATAATGAGTTTAAATATTTCATACTATTAAGGAAGGAAATACTTTACTGACTATTTAACAAAACATGAAATTGGTAATGATGCGATGTACTGGTCTTTTGCAGAATATTTTGTTGGAATCACCACTCTCGTGTTAGGTAACATTAGTGAAACTTTAATTTTGAAATAATTTTGCTTTTTTATTTTTTTATTTCCACTTGTAAGAAAACACGATTACGCATTACCATTTCTTATATCTTCAGAATTTTTTTATTTGATTTATTCACTGCATATATCTTTATTGAATCAATAAAATTATAATAATGTTATTTTTTTTAAAGATTTTAAAGTATTTCAGTATTATTTATAAGCAATTTTTTTTATCTTAAATCTAAATAAATATATCAACAAATCTAAACACATTTAATATTTTTATTTTAAAACAATTTTTTATTAATTACTTAATATTATTAATAATTAACAATTTAATTAAAAATATATTAATAATATATTTTAAAAATATATTAATAATATATTTTTATAAGAAATTAAAAAAACTTAAATATATTTAAATATTGTTCTGGACTGTGCCGACGCTTGGCCCAAACATAGTGCAAGGCCCAAATTCAGTCTAATCAAGAAAAAGACCCAATTGAGCTCCTACTCGTACAAGCTTGCACCTGGTCGACCACCGACCACGGACCTTACTTGACTAAAACTGCACGAGTCCACCAATGCTTTGGGCAGGCGTGTCGCCCAAGTAAGAGCACCCACAGGGCTCCGGGCAGGCGTAGTACACGAGTGCGTCCAGTTGTCCGTCCCCTCGGGGACCCTCCTCCTCGTAGGGTTTCTCCACCTTCAACCTTTCAAATATCACGAAGTTTACGCGCTTCCAAGAAGACCGCGTCTCCCCTGAAACTTTGGAGCGGTTGACCCAGGACAGAGGCCACGTGGTGGTCTCTACTACACACGTAGATCTTGATAGTCTCCATCTTGGATCTAGGCATCCAGCCCAGTATGGAGACCTTGACCCAGCGCTGGGGGCTATAAATGCTCTCTTTCACGAGAGGGTCGGGTATTCATTTTTCTCACTCTAAACTTTTGTTCTTATACTTGCGCTCCACTTATTCTCTTTCTCACTTTAATATCAGAGTAACTTGCACCCTCTCGCTCTAATGAGATTCCTTTATTGCATACTAAAATGATCTGTTATGATCAAGTGCGATCAAATATATATTTAAATATATTTTTAATAAATGTTGTCAATTTTTTACCTTTAAATCACATCGGAGTCATATTTTTAAACAAATATAATTTTTTTTTTAGATTCTTAATTTAAAGTTTTTTATGAAGTAATATTAAAAAAAAGGTAAAATAATTAAAGTAACGTGTCATTCGAAGTATTCCATGTTGGACATCGCAGACAACGTCAACTCCAGACACAGCGTGATTTGGAAGACAAACGCTTCTTCCTCTTTCAATTTCAATCCATCCTCTCAAATTTCTTCATCATCACATAATCATTGGTAAATTTCTCAACTTTACCTCAATTTCAAATTTCCCATTTACTCCACCATTTCTATCTAATCAGAGTCAAACACACTTTTTCTACCTTTCTATAATTTATTTTTCTTCAATTCTAATCCAGATTGCATGATTCTTGCTTGATTCTTCCAATTTGATGATTTCTTCTATGACCCTTTTCTGTTAAAAGATCTAAATTTCAGTTTTTTATTGCTACATTTTATCATCATTGAGAATTGATTATACTGTTTGATGGATAATAATAACTATAGTTCATCTTCTCCATATGGATATCCAAACCCTTATATGTATCCCCCTAATCCCAACCCTAACCCTAACCCTAACCCTCATCAACCATATCCACCTCAAGGTTCAATTCCTGATCCATTTGCACATGCTCATCCACCATATCCACCTCAAGCTTCAGTTCCTGATCCATATGCTCATGCTCATGCTCATCCTTATCCATATCCTTATGGTTCTTCACATTCTTTGAACTATTCACATGCTAGATCGCCGTCTTTATCGTCATCACCATCGTTCAGTTCTAATGCCCCATACGAGTATCCATACCCTCCTCCTCCTCATCAGTTAGTACCACCACCCTCAGCTCCACCCTCTTATCCTTCTTATCCATACCATGTTCCTCCAGGGACTCATAACCCTCCTCAACCTGGCCTTTCGCACCATGCTAGCTTATTACAACATGGATCATCGTCGCATCATTATTATTATCCACACACTGCTCCTCATGAAGACCGTCCTGATGCCCATTCGCGTCATAATAGCTTCTCTGGTCATTACTGGCATGACACGTCTAGTTCAACAGCCGTTGGTGGTGTTGGTGTTGGTGGAGGATCGCAAAGTAGTGGTGGTGATAGTTCCAAACCTTCTGCTTATCCACGTTTGGATGAACTAATGAACAATGTTAAGTTGTCTGATGACCAATCAACTGCTCCTGCATCGCCTCCTGCTCCTGCTGCACAACCTTTTATGCATTCAATTTCGGTACCGAAGATTCAACAGAAGAAAGAGGATTTTTATGGACATTCTAATAATAACTCCTTCTCGGGTTGGGGATCCTCATACCCGAGCCGGGTGAACTCAGGTAGGCTTTCGGATTATTCTGGCTCGTTTAATGACTCAATGCATAGTCAGAGCTTGCAGGTTGTTCCGGTGCAGAACAAAGGGTCCTTGAAAGTTTTGCTCCTTCATGGAAATTTAGATATATGGGTTCATGAAGCCAAAAATCTTCCAAATATGGACATGTTTCACAAAACATTGGGGGATATGTTTGGTAAATTACCTGGTAGTGTGAGCAATAAAATTGAAGGAACGATGAATAAGAAGATTACAAGTGATCCTTATGTTTCAATTTCAGTTTCAAATGCCGTAATTGGAAGGACTTTTGTCATTAGCAACAGTGAAAATCCTGTTTGGACTCAACATTTCTATGTTCCTGTCGCGCATAATGCCGCTGAAGTGCACTTTGTTGTTAAAGACAGTGATGTTGTGGGTTCCCAGCTCATTGGTATTGTGGCGATTCCAGTGGAACAAATATACTCAGGGGAACAAGTTGAAGGAACTTACCCTATTCTGAATAGTAATGGGAAGCCTTGTAAGCAAGGTGCCGTATTGAGCCTATCCATTCAGTACATCCCAATGGAGCAACTGAGCTTTTATCATAAAGGAGTTGGAGCAGGGCCTGAATATATAGGTGTTCCTGCTACTTATTTTCCTTTGAGGAAAGGTGGAAATGTTACTCTATATCAAGATGCTCATGTTCCAGATGGTAGTCTCCCGAATGTGTTGCTTGATAGTGGGATGTTTTATGTGCATGGAAAGTGTTGGCATGACATGTTTGATGCCATAAGTCAAGCTCGCCGCTTGATTTATATTACAGGATGGTCAGTGTGGCACAAAGTTAGGTTGGTAAGAGATGCCGGTCATGCATCAGATTATACATTGGGTGATCTTCTGAGGACAAAGTCACAGGAAGGAGTAAGAGTGCTTCTCCTTATTTGGGATGATCCTACATCAAGAAGTATTTTGGGCTATAAAACAGTAAGTAATACAATACTTGTTCCTAGTATGACCACTAAGGTTTACTTTATTCTGTGTAAGATCTATATGATTGAATGCTTCTATTAATTTTTTATTAACATAAGTATACTATGTATGATTTTCCCTTTTAATTCTAATTATGTGATACTCTTTGGCTATATATTAAGGATGGTGTTATGGCAACTCATGATGAGGAAACTAGACGATTTTTCAAGCACTCATCAGTGAATGTGCTGCTTTGTCCTCGCAGTGCCGGAAAACGCCATAGCTGGGTCAAGCAAAAGGTTAGATTTTACAGCTACTTTTCTGATTGATTAGTGCTGTCAAGTAGCAGCTATATTGGCCTATACTGCTATAGGTAGCAGAATTTGGACATACCGTTATTGTAACGTTGGTTTTTGTTGTTATTCAGTCATTCTCTAAAACCTTGCATTATTGGGATTTAGACGTGTAAATTCTTATTTAAATTTAGCAATTGAAAATGCTCGTCATGCATTTTGAGTATTATTACTGTGAAAATAATGATATGCTATTACATACTGCTACAGTTTTTTGGTTTCAGAGTTTTACATTGAATTTGTATGTCTTCTTGTCAGGAAGTTGGAACTATATATACTCATCATCAGAAAACTGTAATTGTGGATGCTGATGCTGGAAATAACAGAAGAAAAATTGTAGCATTTGTTGGTGGACTTGATTTATGTGATGGCCGATATGATACTCCTCAACATCCTCTCTTTAAGACACTACAAACAATACATAAGGATGACTATCACAACCCAACTTACACGGTAATCTATGATTTCAGACTCCACTTTGTAGCATGATCAAAACTAATTACAGTTATCCATCAATTATATGATAAAAATGGGATTAGTGGAAGAGCTTTTGTGAAAAAATAGAAACAGAATGAATGAATCTAAGTTTTATTTCATGACAGGGTAACACTGGTGGTTGTCCAAGGGAGCCATGGCATGATTTGCATTCTAAAATTGATGGTCCAGCAGCTTATGATGTCTTAACTAACTTTGAGGAACGCTGGTTAAAAGCTTCAAAACCACAAGGGATAAAGAAGTTGAAAATTTCATATGATGATGCTTTACTTAGACTGGAAAGAATTCCAGACGTTATTGGCATTAACGACACTCCTAGTGGTGACGATGATCCTGAATCATGGCATGTTCAGGTAATTACATTTCTAGAAGTAATTATTTTTTACTATATTTTCTCTTTTTCTCGAAAATGGAATTATTGATTCTATTTACTTTGGAATATAGATATTTCGTTCAATTGATTCAAATTCAGTTAAGGGATTTCCAAAAGACCCAAGAGAGGCAACTGGCAAGGTAAACAAAAGCTTTTTGTTTCGGTTTTTATTTTTCATGTTTAATTTCAATTCACCAAACATCAATCTGAGTTGTTCCTACAGTCTTTGTTTAAGATGTTGCCAGGCATTAAGTCAGGGGAGCCCTTTTGAGCATATAAATTCTTTGGTGACTGAGATACCTGATAAAATGGACGTTTGCATTGATAATGAAAGTTACCCTTCGGATGATAATACCATTTCTAGTGACGATGTAACTGATACTTCACTGTTATCTGATTGGACTGGTTGTAATGGCACTACCGACAGTGTATCATGTCCTCCTTCAGAGCTAGGTGGTTGTGGTAATACCCACCTTGACTTGAGATGTGTTTTTCCTTTAAGTTGGATCGAAGAAATGGAAACGAAGGCAGAAGAAGTAGTTTGCAGCTATGAAGTTCCTGAAATTTTGGATAAAAATTCAAGTTGTTCACTTTGTAGTGACAAAGATCATAAAACTAACAGGCATAAGCAATCACAAGAAGCGGCTCGAAGAGAAGATTCTAATGATAATTGCTTATTTTATCCTACAGCTTTCGCCATCAGTTCAGATCATTGCGAACACTTCCAGAAACACTGGGGAAAAGGCCATCCTGTAGTAGTCCGAAATGTGCTCCGAAGTAGAAAAAACCTCAGTTGGGATCCTTTGGTCATGTTCTGTGATTATCTTGAGGAGAGCATTTCAAGATACGAGAATAATAAGGACTTACTTGAAGCTTGTTTGGATTGGTGTGAGGTGGAAATTAACATTAAACAGCATTTTACTGGATCTCTTAGATGTCGACCTCAGAAAAATGATTTCCATGAGATGCTGAAATTAAATGGATGGTTATCTTCCCAGCTATTCAAAAAACAGTTTCCAGATCATTTTGCTCAAGTAATTGATGCTCTTCCACTTCAAGAATACATGAATCCCATGTCCGGTCTTCTGAATTTAGCGGCATATATGCCAGATGGGATTGCAAAACATGACAAAGGCCCATATGTCCATATTTCTTATGGCTGTGCTGACAAGGAAGCTTGTTCCGTGCTAAATCTCTCTTATGAGCCATATGATGTGGTTGATATCATGGCATATACCACAGATGCTCCTCTCTCACCAGACCATCTTGCTAATGTAACTAAGCTATTGAAAAAGCATCAAACTCTGTGTCAAAGGGGGTCGCCAATGAATACTTCCGAACACGTAGAAGACAAGGAACGAAAAGAAACAGAGAGTATTGCCATGGAAGGAACCGACTTTTACAGGAGAGTCAATAGAACATCTAGCATTAATGAAGTCAAAACAATGCCTAGTCAGAGTTTAGAGGAAAATGCTTCCATCAATGAAGAATGTGTTTCTGGTTCAGATTCAGATTCAGATTCCGAGAAAACACAAAGCTCTTTACCTCTCCGCAAGACAGTTCAAAGCACTGAAATGTATTCTGTTGCTCAGTGGGATGTCTTCCGAAGACAGGATGAACCAAAGCTTCTAGAATATCTCAAAAGACATGCTGATGAATTTTCTTGTGCCAGTGAACATCACGGCAAGAAGATGGTTCAGCCAATTCTAGATCAGAGCATCTTTCTGGACACTACTCACAAAATGAGACTGAAGGAGGAATTCAATATCGAACCGTGGACCTTTGAGCAACATGTTGGAGAAGCTGTTATCGTTCCCGCCGGATGTCCATACCAGATTAGGAATTCTAAGTGTTGTGTTCATGTGGTATTGGAATTTATGTCTCCTGAGAATGATGGAGAATGTAACAACGACTCTGCAGGGGCTGGTTCTGCAGATGCAACAGCAGAGTGTGCTATTAACTGAATTAAGCAAACAGACTGGTAAGACAACACTGGAAGCAGAGACAGTTGTTGGTGATTCATCACAGAGCGAATCACGTCTTGCGGGGAAGAAGGTGAAACTTCCCTTGTTCGAAGGGGGTGATCCGGTGGCGTGGATCACACGAGCTGAAATTTACTTCGATGTTCAGAATACATCGGATGCGATGCGAGTGAAATTGGCTCGACTGAGCATGGAAGGTACAACAATCCATTGGTTCAACTTACTCATGGAAACAGAGGACGATCTGTCCTGGGAGAAATTGAAGAAATCGTTGATCGCGCGTTACGGCGGTCGCCGATTAGAAAATCCATTTGAGGAGCTATCCACCTTGCGTCAAACTGGCAGCGTGGAAGAATATGTTGAGGCGTTTGAGTTACTGTCATCACAAGTGGGGAGATTGCCCGAGGAGCAATATTTGGGGTATTTCATGAGTGGGTTGAAACCTCCAATTAGAAGGCGTGTTCGCACTCTGAATCCTGTGACACGGATGCAGATAATGCGAATTGCTAAAGATGTAGAGAATGAATTGAATGAGGAAGACGAAGACGAAGACGGAGAAAGAAGTTACAGGAAGAAGCAAGGAGTGGACCGCTTGGGTCGTGGTGAGTGGGCTGGGCCTACAAACAAAAATAGAAGTGGGTATAACCTGTCTAACAAGGATTTAACCAGAGTGTCTCAATCGGGTGGATCCACCCCGAATCAAAATACAGGTTCTACTGGGTACAATCAAAGTTACAATTCCTCGATGCTTTCCACAGGACGAAAAGGCGATTCCGACCACCGTCTGAGTTCTTCGGAGCGATGGAAGGGTGTGAAGAGTCTCCACAATGAAGAGATGGTTGAACGAAGAGCAAAGGGACTTTGTTTTAAGTGTGGAGGTAAATTCCACCCAACCCTTCACAAGTGCCCTGAGAAGAGTTTAAGAGTATTGATTCTGGGTGAAGGGGAAAGTGTGAACGAAGATGGGGAGATTATATCCATGGAAGTTAATGAAATTGAGGAGGAAGAGGCAGAAGCTGAATGTAAAGTGATGGGAGTTTTAGGGAGCATGGGGGAGTATCACACTATGAAGATTGGCGGTAAGTTAGAAAGTATTGATGTGGTGGTGTTGGTGGATAGCGGAGCTAGCCACAATTTCATATCCTCCCGAATTACTGCTGCTTTGGGCTTACCTATTACACCCATCGCAGCTAAACGAATTAAATTGGGAGATGGTCACAATGTGGTTTCACAGGGAGTGTGTGAAGGAGTTAAATTGAAATTGGGTCTTATAGAGGTGGTGGTGGATGCTTTAGTGTTAGACTTAGGAGGAATGGATGTGATTTTGGGCGTCTCTTGGTTATGTACTTTGGGTAAAGTGATAATGGATTGGAAGGCCTTGTCCATGCAATTTCAGCATGAAGGAAAATCTGTTGTATTACAAGGTCAAGGAGAACTTCCTAAAGAACTGGAGGTTGTTGATACTGATGACATCTATCCTGACAAAGTGTTGGGTACAAGGATCACAGTACAAGCAGGTGTGACTGTTCCGCAGAGTCTTATTAAGTGGAAGAATAAGTCTTTGGATGATGTTACTTGGGAAGATGATGCTTATCTGAGGGGACAATTTCCTGAATTTAGCCTTGAGGACAAGGCTAGTTTTAAGGAGGGAGGTGTTGATAGAGATATGGATGACGAGGTGGGCTTTAACTATGGACCTAAGCCAAAAGTCTGGAGGGTTTATACTAGAAGAAGTGGTAAAGGAATAAAAGAATAGAATAATTATAGGATTCTGTTACTATAATTATGGGAGTTTTGTTATTATAGGAGTTTGTTATTATTTATAGGAGTCTGTTCCTATAAAATAGGAATAAGCTTAGGGCTATAAAAGAGGGTAGAAATAAGGGATTTAGGATTCTACTTAGGTTTTGAAAATCACCGTCTTGGTGAGGGGAGCACGGCGTGCTTAGGGGCTGATAGATATTCTCTATCAGTTTGTTATGTTCATCACTGCTAGTTTTCTATAATTGACATTCTTTTAATTCTTCTATTCATATTTTCATTGTTCATTCCTATATTCAAATAAGAATCCATCAGTATGAGAAGATAAATTACTATTGCATATTTACAGAACCTTGTATGTGGGAAGAATGCGCTGATTGACATGAGCATACATACAGCATACGTGAAGGCTATCCGTGCTGCACAGCATTACATTTATATCGAGAATCAATATTTCATAGGGTCTTCTTACAATTGGAGTCAACATAAAGACCTTGGTATGATATTCCTCTTTTTGCATAGGTGCTGTACTAATATTTTCTAAAAATATGAGTTTTGGCATGGATAAATAATCCAACGCCGGAATCCAGTATGGGTAATTTATGCTAAATTTTGTTTTGGCAGGTGCTAATAATTTAATTCCAATGGAAATTGCTCTAAAGATTGCGGAAAAGATTAGAGCAAATGAGAGGTTTGCAGTTTATATAGTTATTCCAATGTGGCCCGAAGGTGTTCCAACAGGTGCTGCCACACAAAGGATTCTATTCTGGCAGGTATGGTTCAAATTGAAATCCGAATATGAATGTCAAAAACTTGGCAAGGATTATGCATATGTTAACCTGGAATGATTTTTAAATTTTTTGCAGAATAAAACAATGCAAATGATGTATGAAACAATTTCTAAGGCTTTAGTTGAGGCCGGGCTTGAAGCAGCATTCTCTCCACAAGACTATTTGAATTTTTTCTGTCTTGGTAATCGAGAGGCCATAAATATGTATGAAAATGTCAATGTATCAGGAAATCCTCCCCCAGCAAATAGTCCACAAGTATGTCACTAACGCCTAAGAAAAATATTCCATACACTCTTTATGAAATCATGATTTTGTTTTGACAGTTTCTCAATCCGCCCCCATATATGCCCAAATATGGAAAAATACAGTCGCGTGGAGCGGACTGATAAACTGTCTTTTGTTTTTAAAGGCATACAATAATCACTATTGAGTGAATCAACTCATAATTGTTTTGTATGGTGGTGATTTCTTTCCAGGCAAATTGTCGAAATAGCCGACGATTCATGATTTATGTTCATTCAAAAGGCATGATAGTTGATGATGAATATGTGATTGTGGGGTCTGCGAACATTAACCAACGCTCTATGGAAGGAACGAGGGACAGCGAGATTGCAATGGGAGCATACCAACCTCATCATACTTGGGCAAGAAAATATTCCTATCCACTTGGACAAGTAAGAATACTTTTTTACATCACTGGCTACTAATATTTGCCATCTTTGCTAAACAACCGATTTCATGTTTCACTTGTGTGGCACTCGAGTAGAAAAGATGAAGTTGCAAAACATCATAAAATATTTGTTAGTCATGTAAAAATTATTGGCGTCTCCTGCCATTTATGATAACGATTTGGCCTTATAGTTTTCATTGGCGGCTCTTTGATTTTTGTTTTCGTGCACATATGTTTGAATCCATACATGCATTATAATCTGACAAATTCTTTGGAAACTATACGATACAGATCCATGGATATAGGATGTCACTTTGGGCAGAACATACCGGAACACTTGATGACTGCTTCTTGCAACCTGAGAGCCTTGAATGCGTACGAAGAGTTAGAGCAATTGGTGAAATGAACTGGAAACAATTTGCAGCAAGTGAAGTATCAGAGATGAGAGGGCATCTTCTAAAATACCCTGTAGATGTTGATCGAAAGGGGAAAGTCAGATCACTTCCCGGTCATGAAGAGTTTCCTGATGTAGGAGGGAAAATTGTTGGATCTTTTCTTGCCATGAAGGAGAATCTTACCATTTGATGTATTGATGTAAATTACAAAATAGAGGATGAAATGTATGTAAGTTACAAATAGAAAATAAACAATTTTGAAAAGCTTTATAGTTTCAGAAACACATACAGTGTATAGTCCAACACCTTTACAGGTTATTCTTTTTTTAGTTCCCTCGACAAAGTGTTGTTTTTGTGTATATGAGGATATAGTTGCCTTGCCAACTTGGTAAGGTTATGTTCTGTTACAAGTTTTTGGAGATTGTGTATTTCATTTTTACTATTCTGCCTCCTCTATCCGAAACCGCTTGCTACATCGTCGCAAGAATTGTCGAGAACATAAAACACTATCATGAAATCTGACATTTTATATTCTATTTGACACTTGGAAAAATCTCAACTTGAAATTCAATCATTTAAAGACTGAGTACAAATTTACGGGTGTCGATGCTGAGGTGCCTCGATTTTACCTGAACACAATTTTCCAGAGATTGGAGAAAGAGGAGTCAATATAAGCGGTGCCTCGATGTAGATAAAATTATACACACTCCAGTGGAATATACACACTCCAGTGGAATTCTTTCAGACGAATCCTGTAAAATTATACACACTCCAGTGGAATTCTTTCAGACGAATCCCGTCCAAAAGACACGGGACACATTGATATAAATGCTTTTAATTTGGTGAATATGTTTCTGGGGCAAGTTTGGCAACTACTTTCAACAATGATGCTGACCTAATGAAAGCTTTGGAAAGAGCACATTTGAAGAAGGTTATAAGAAGAAATTCATTTGGTCTAAAGAGACAATTTCAGCATTGGACAAAGGCAGCTATTGTCCTTGATGAAGCTACTGCTGCTGTCGATGTTACAACAGATGCTCATGCTCTTATACAGAAAACTATCAGACAAGAATTTCATTCCTGCACAATGCTCATCATTGCATAGATTGAACACAATTATCAAGTGCAATCAGATTCTATTGTTAGATGCTGGAAAGGTTCTTGAATACAGTTCACCCAAGGAACTCTAACAAAATGAAAAAGCTGCATTTTACAAAATAGTCCAAAGTACTGGAAATGTTGAGTATTTATGTAGTAGCTTAGTATTTGAAAAGACAGAACACTTCAAATGAATTTAACCAAGATCGGAAAACCGAAGAAAGTTAACCAAAATGATTTTAAGGAAGATTATCCTTAATTTAATGAAAGTTCTTTGGAATTAAAAAAAAGAAGTTATAGTATTACGTCAAGAGACATTTACAAGCTTTGCACGCCGAGTATTCTGATCAACCTCGACTCGAAGACCAAGTGCAGAAATTTCGGGCATATCAGCAGATCCCTGCAGCTGCAATTCAGAAACTACCTTTTGATTCTCCTCATTGCCCTCCAACATATTCCTGATTGACCATATGCCCCATTCTCTCAGGAAAGGATTATCTTCATCGGTAACACATTGTTGCAATAGCAATAGAACTCCATTCTTATTCCGCAGTTCGTCTTGTGCATGCTTCCTTTTATACACGCAATTACCAATAAGTGCAACTATGTCTCTCCTAAAACCCTTGTAAGGGCATGGTTTCGAGGAAGAACTAGCACCATCTTGATTCTCAGATTGTTTTATTCCTTTTCTGATTATTGCTGGAGGTTCAAGGTCCCCAAGCACAATCAAAAGCAACTCAATGAGACCATTTGACAATAACACATCGACAACGTCGCTTGCATCCTTTGCTTTACCTCTCGCACTGTCATTAGCACAGATGTCCCTCAATATAGTAAGCGAGTAGCCAAGAACGTCCACTGCAGTAATGCCAGTCGGAAGACCAGACTTGCCTCTCACTGCATGCTCAAGAACCCTCATAGATTTCTTGAATATTCCATAAACAAACAACGCAACATCCTTCGAAACAGTAACATCTTCGATTCGCTCATTCAAAATTTCTGATAGGATTTGCAGAAGAAACGCTCGTTCAGATGAAAACTCATCATCTTTTGACTCAGTATCTTCACCCTCGTGAATATCCTTAAACTCTAGTTTAGAAAACAATTCAGGCAATTGAGATTCTTCCAGACAAATTCTTGAGAGAATCAACTTTATCCAATCCTCGCCAAAACTAGCTGGTTTCAACAGAAGTAGAAGTCAGTATTACAGCTTAAAAACCATAAGAAATAAATACAAACTCATGTCATGAATCATGGCAGCATAGCAAATTATGGAAGTAACTCATAAGTCATGACATCATAGCAAAATATAGAAGCAGTTTGCAACAGCAACAACACTGAAAAAACCACTACACCGATACTAACAAAGGAATCAGCCAAAACCCACCACAACTCAAAAGCAGGCACACAAAGAACCTGAAATCCTCTGAATTCATCAACACCAACTATCCCGGGCTTCCACCGATAAGCCGGAGTACAAGGATAATTAGAGAGGAACCGAATTCAAGACATGACTTTAATTTTTTCCATCATTTTCAAATTATCACATATGTCAATGTATCAGTGTCATGTCTCGTGTCAGTGATTCATTTATAAGGAAAGCAAATAAACACATACATAAACAAAATCAAAGTGACAACATAAGAATGGTCCTAAACAACAACATAGATGAAACAAACATATAAAAGCACACAGGAAAAACATAAACTACAAACTCACCCGAAGAAGCAGTTCTCACTAATTCTACCACTACAGGCCAACCACTATCGCTATAAAGCTCTCGAAACCATTCTGGATTTCCATCACAACAAGTATAAATCACCATACACAATGGATCACAAACCTCCTTAGTTCCAAGTCTCGCAAGCGACACAAAACCAAGTGGAAACAGCTCTTCCCAAACAGCCCTCTGATGCTGTTTCCCAGCCAAACAAACATTTGCCAAAACCTGCAAACCCCACCGGACCAACATATGATCAGAACCATCCTCCAACCTCAAAATCCTCGAAACAACAATAACAACCCCATCAAACTCAAGAAACAAATTCTGATTCACAAGATCACCAGCACAGAGGTTTCTGAGGAGCTTGAAACACAAGGATAGAATATTGTAATCTATAAGAAGGGTTTGTGATTGAAGTATAGTGAGAACTGCAGGGAGGATTCTTTTGGAAGCGAGGTTGGAACGTCCAGAATCAGACTTGGCGGTTTGAATGAGAATATCTAAGGAGTTTTCTAAGGTATCGGAGTTGGAAACATCAAAGAGTAACTTGAGGGCATCATCATCACCCATTGCAATGTTGAAAAAGGTAGGTTTTTTTACATGAAAACTAGGGTTTTGAGGAAAAAGGGAAACAACCTAGATATGACAAAAAAATTGAATATCAGTAATTGGAAAATCGAAGGTGGGATGAAGGGTTGGTTTCTCCTAGTATCGCGGTCACTCACGGCATGTTACGGAACCACCTGCGCCGATTTTTGTTTAGTTTTGGATGTTGGCATAGGTTTTTCATGAACAGTAAAAAAAACACACATGAAATTGTCTTTAAAGTGTTAAACGCGAAGGTTAACAACAAGTTGAGATGGCCGAGTTGGTCTAAGGTGCCAGATTAAGGTTCTGGTCCGAAAGGGCGTGGGTTCAAATCCCACTCTCAACATAAATATTTTGGTTTTTTTCCTACATGGTTTCATAGCTTCTTGGTTCGGTTTTTTTCCTTCATATTAGTACTTTTTTTTCTACATGGTTTCATAGCTTTTTGGTTCGGTTTTTTTCCTTCATATTTTTACTTGCTTATTTATGGATTCGCTTTCTTTCATAGCTTTCAGGTTCGGTTTTTTTATGGTTTTTTGCTACATGGTTTCGTAGTTTTTTGCTTCGGTTTTTTTTTCCTATATTTACTTGCTTATTTATGGATTCGGTTTCATAGCTTTCAGGTTTCGCATTTCATGAGTCACTGTTTAACGTGGCTTTATTTATTTTATAAAGTTTGTGTTACATATTAATTTCATATCATATATATCATATATAATATTTATTTACTTAGCTAAAAAAGTAAATTTAACTTGTTTGTGTTTTTAGAATAAAATTAATTTGAAATAATAATAATAATAAATAAATAATCTTCACCGTTTTAAAATAAAAATAAAAATTGAAATTTTTTTAAAAAAATATTTACATTTTGTATTTATAAAATGAACATTTATGAATTTAAAAAATATGTAATTTAAAAAACATATATTTAATTAATTCAAATCGTTTCATTCTTTGGGACCCCTATATACACCAAACAATAAATAATTAATTTGTTAGTTAAGAGTGATAGATAGATAAGAGATTAGCAAGCGTAAATACAATGAATGAAAGAAAGGTGGACAAATCTTTCTCAAATCAACAAAAAATATAGAATCGTTATAGTCTGTCAAGATTCGATTGGACTTGATAATTGAGAAATTTACTTGTGTTTCATGTTCATAGCACCACTAATCAAAGATAGCGAGAAACAAGACATCATGCTGTGGGAGCTTTACATAAGAGAAAATACAAACTTTTGCGAAGTTGGAGAATGGCGTCAAACAAGGGCCGCAAGGTACCCACAATATCGAGAAATTCTATGCACCACCCGCGTAAATAGCCGAGTAAGACTAATTTTTGAACGCCATGTAGTTTTGGCCAATTGGACTATTTGCATATAAGTATTGAACTTGTAAATTTTATACATTCAATCAATTAAGCTATTTTATGCATTTTTATCATTAAAATTTTCTTTTTTATCTTACCTTTTATGCGATCTTTTACTTCACTAGCTCAAACCCCAAAACATTGTACTTAACAATATTTTGAATAGTTAAACAAAATATCATTAAGGAACATAGTTCCTTCCTTATCATAATCGCTTGAAAAAAAGGCACCAATAACAAGAGCTATTAGCTGATATCTCGACCGACTTTTCAATTAAACAACAAATTTGACACGCCTAGTGGGACACACAAACATAACCGCTTAAAAAGTTAGTTTACCAAGCCAAGATTACATTTAGCATAACATGTAACTCTATTCCTTTAGATCTTCATCCTAGTAATTTCTCCATAATTAACCCTAGAGGATTCCAATGGAAAATTATACATTTATCCCGAACAATCTTTAAGATGGACTGTCACATATGTTAAGAAGGCATCTTAAAGTAGTTGAATAAATTAACATTCAACAAGTTTCTCCTTATGACAACACGTTGTAGAAAAACAACACTTTTATACTGAGGGGAGTCCTTTGGCCAATTAGTAGGAATATGAACATGTAGGCCAATTAGGGATTGCTCGACTCAACAATAATGAGGTTATAACCCACCCGTCTCAATTTATCTAATGATATATTTACCAATACCTGATGTACTAATTCCAACTCTGATGGGTTCAATCACAACAAGACTAACTGATTGTTATATTATTGAACAACAATAAATTACTAATTTAACTTACCAACATAAAGTGTTTCTAGTATAAGAACTCCTAAACATGGATTTGGATCAAGAGTATCCATGGAGGAATCATTCGTATTAGGTTCAATTACAATAAGGTTTTCAAAACCTCCAAGTGAACAAAGTTGCGCCAACCACCCACAACTTAGGTAAGACCTCTTGGACAATAATTGTTAGATCCCAACCTCATAATCGATACAATTAAGAAGTATTTTGGAGTAAACTTTAATGTCATATATATATATATATATATATATATATATATATATATATATATATATATATATATATATATATATATATATATATATATATATATATATATATATATATATATATATATATATATATGCCTACATATAAGAAGTTATACTATGGGCGGGCGGGCAGATTGATGTCTCGCGTCATAGGTTATAAGACTCTAAATTTTGCTACCTTTTTTAGGGAAGATGTAAAATAGACTTTAGAGCGTATTCAAAGGTTTAATGCTCAAATAAGCGAGAGAAACCATAATAAATTCCATAAAAAAAACCAATTGCCCTCTTTATCTTTCACAAGAACATAATTTACAAGATATTTCTCTTTTCCACTGAAATAAATACAAACTTAGGTAGACATAGAAAGATGTTTTACGTCATATTTTACTGAAATATACTTGATATTATGGCATCCAATTTAATGAAATTTAAACAACACGTAGATGAATCTATTGTATACTTTATAAAACAACCAAGAACGAAGACTGGAAAATGTTAGCTCTAATTTCCTAAAACATAAGATGCATAAATGGAAATCATTATCATGCATAAGCTTACCATAATCTGAATGAATTTCCTTCAAGGGGTGTACACATCAAACAATTTATTCAAGAAAACAAAGATAATTTTTCTACCTAAACAACAACTCTACATCTAGTCTCCATCATCAAAACGAAGGAATTTAAAAATGATATACATGTCAATTCCACAATATATATTGACAACTGAAATCCCAAAAGGAAAAATTTATTAATATCATGTATTAAGGCTTACCAAAGAAACCAATTCATGAGAGTTCAACGTCTAGTATTCCTTTATTAACACTAAAGTCATCCAAATTTTTTATTATCTTCTTAAAGATAAGCATACTTTGATACTAAATGATCATAAAATTTCTCTAACAAAGGAAATCAAAGGTACAAAATATTACAAGTGGCACAACTCGTGTAACCACTTCACGACTAACTGCATAGTCTTCTAGAAAGCCATTCAAAAGGCTATCAAGAAATACATATTCAAGTTAGCCGGTAAGAGGATTACTCAGATGGTCATAAAACCAAATCCCATTCTAACCATGATGATTTTCCTTGAATATGGTAAAGTAAGTCTAGCAACCTAAGTCAATATTAATTGAATCCATACAAGGAGTCATACATACATATAGGTAGTATGACATGGTGTCATCATAACCCCAAACAGGAATTGTTACTTGCCTTTAATGAGCAAGCTTGTAAGATGAGAATCTATAATAAAATAGAAAACAATTACCTAATGAAAGATAACATCCAAGTCTAATTCTTTTTACCTGAGTGCTTACAAGATCATGCACATATGTTACCTCCATTCTAAAACTCTAAGATAAATAAGTTTAAAGAAATATTTTCAACTTTTAGTTCTAATCAATTTTATCTCTTCCTCACTAGTAGGATTTATACTTTGGAGTTAGCCACACTATCCTTACAATTTTTACTTTCTTTTAATTTATTTTCTTTTTACCACGAGATAATATTCAGGAGATGATACTAACTTTAGAGACTTGACTTTATTTTTATTTGTATGTATACCCATTAGTTTTATCTATTTATTTTTATCTATTTATTTTTATCTTTCTAATCTATGCCTTTTTATTTTGTCAAAGTCGTTTTATCTACATTGATTTAAAACTACCACCCCAAACTTTAAATTTTGGTATTCCATGAAAATAACAAACTTAGAACTATTGCTCACTTTAATTTTTTTCTATTCACTACCTAACTCGTGATTTTATTTAACCCGCTTTGTAAAGTTATGTTTCATATCTTTTATTTTAAATTATATTTTTGTTGACAAAATGAGCCGTTTCTTTTATTTTAATTAATGACTATTCATATATTATATAAAATGTGTGAATTTGTGATTTTTAAATTTTTTCCCAGACTTTATAATTTTTCTAGCTCTGCCTGCACATAACGTAATCACCAGTTTATATTTTAACATATGAAACACAACATAATTATAATTTGCTAAATACTTTAAAAGACGGTTTTATTTCTCAATAACCTTAATGACTAACAAATGTAAGTCATGTAATGTCTCCAAACATGTTCTAATTCAAAATGAACAAAATGTTTAAAAATCTTCCAAAAATCCATATCATTGATTTTTAAAAACAACACAGCTCAAGCAATCTTCATGTATATCTAATTACTTAATGAACAAGTAACCTTATCTCATCTTCACGCCAAATATCTTTCAAATTTTCATACGATAGTCTTCTTCGATCATTCCTCCAACCTATTAGTGCACTTAAGACATGAACATTCTTTGCATACTATAAGCTCACACGAGAAATTGACACGTTTTCGTATATCTTGAATATAATATACTCGAAAACTACCATCTAATAAATCTGTAATGAGACACTGACATAAGTTTACTTCTTCCAAATGTTCCAAACTATTCAACACATGACACAAACCTGTCATGCTTACCATAACATGTTGAATACTTAATGTCCTTAGATTCGGAACATATTTAACTATAGCTTCAGCTTGATCTTGTTCAAAGGAACATATAAACTTTAACCTAACAATGTTCTTGCAATATTTTCCAACTGTCTCAAAAAAGTTAACAATTTTGAACATTTCGGTAATTGTTATGGACTCTATACTTCCCCATGCCCTCATAGCGGTTTCTACTCCAATTTTTGAGATGTTGCCTGTTATTGGAAGCACCAGCCTTTTGAGATTTGGAGTCCTACACATTAAAGCGCACACACTTTAACATACCATACAAAATACGTATTTAATATAGGAAAAAGTTTAATTTTTAGACTCATTGAAGAATTAATGTATTTGGACTACATATAGTCCAAATATATTAATTCTGTAATAAACTTAAAACGTAAATTTCATCTTATATTAAGGATCAGAGGGAGTAAGTAGTAAGTCAAAGATAAGTTTAAGATGTTACCTTTCTGCAATCGAGATTAAGTGCACATCTGTCAAGTAGACGTAATAATTAAATATTAAGCAACTTATATTTTCCCCACTCAAACTTGAAGCATACTTCAAGATTTGAGTCATTTTCTTGCTTGAATATTCACCAAACCAAGCATATGGTCTCAATGGCACATTGATGCCTAGTTTATTTAGATCAAGTGTTTTCCAAAGTTCAGGAGCACGACTAGCTAGTTTCCATGATTTGCAAACCATGGAGACTTTAGCAAGGTCTGCAACATGAAGAGTTGTGAAGATTCTGACCAGGATCTCATAGAACAAGTGATCATTCGAGTAGTTGTTATTCGACTTATTATTATTCATAATTTAATGTTTCCTGCATGAATTATTATGTAATCTTAATTTTTTTATGGTATCATATTTTTATAAGGACACAATCTTTTTATTAAATTAAGCAATCTAATGCTGGATATATCATGAATGTTGGTTTTTATCAAGAATTTGTTTCATTTTTTTTCTTCTCTTTTTGGACATTCAAAATCTCGAGGATAAAATCTAATAAACAAGTAGAAAAATGGAGTATAAAAGAAAATCAAAGCATGTATTGAGTATAAAAAAAATTAGAACATACCTCTTATTTTTAATCTTTTTGATCTTAGTGAAAGAGTTCAGACACTCTCATATAGTGTTGATCAAAGACTGGAATGAAATTAAAATTTTGAAAAGTATATATAGAGAAGCTGATATCTTAAATGATAGTTTTGAGTCAAACTAAAAGAATAAACAACACACACAAATATATGGCATATCATATGAGAATGTCTTTTTTATATGCGTATGTGAAAATGCATTTGAACCATTAAATTTTAAAATAAATGGTGGAGATTATATGTGAATATTTTTTTATCTCTCCTACATAATTTATTTTAATAATGGAGGAGAGAGAAAAAAAGATTCACACATAATCTCCACCATTTATTTTAAAATCTAATAATTCATATTCATTCTTAAATTCTCATTTAAAAATTTTATTCTCATATGATATGTCATATATTTACTCCAGGAGTAAGTTATTATAATTTACTTCACATCTCGACCATTAATTCTTTTCAATCCAATGGTTAAAAATAATAAGTAATAGTTTTCTCTCTCCATATTTAATTACTTATTATTTTTAACCATTAGATTGAAAAGAATAAATGGTCAAGATGTGGAGTAAGTTATAATAACTTACTCTTGGAGTAAATATATCCCTCCTCATATATATATATATATATATATATATATATATATATATATATATATATATATATATATATATATATATATATATTAAAAAATGCAAATAATTTTTAAATATCATCAATTATATTTTATTATAATTTATCATTGTAATAAATGATCATTATGATACAATAAAATATGATTGTTAATTTATGTTAAAGTTAATTATATTACCTATACTTATATGTTAAGTTTCATAAAATATATTTTATGTGTTTTATAATGAATAAATTGATTGTTACTTTTATATAAATAAAAATTAATTTAGTTGGCTATATATTTAAAAAATATATGATTTTTTAATGATTTATTTCAAAGAAATATTGCTTTTTTCACTATATTTATAATAGGCAAATGCATCTCATAGTCTTAATATTTGATATTTTTTTTCTTCTTTTTAAATAGCTTTTTTTACTAGTAGCCTAGTGGCTGAAATTCTACCACTTAAAAAGGTGAATAAGTAAGATGTTTCATATTCGAACTTGTGTTTTTATAGTCGGATGTCCTTGTAAAGCTATCAACTAAGCAGCCGTAATGTGACTTACAATAGTTTTTTTAGTCATCAAATATGATCGTACCTCATCAGATGGATCTTCGTGGCCTGCAACGAACTAGACTCCTGTTGAACTGGGGGGTGTACCTGCAAGGTATTCCAACCAAGGTAAGAAGAGAGAGCAATCAGAGTGCAAGTCCATGGTAAGAGTGAGAATGAGCGAAGTTACCTGAATCTCTAATGAAAGAGGGTATTATAGCCCCCAACGCTGAGCCAAAATCTCGCTATTGAACTCCGTATTATTCGAAAGGTTGAAAGGGAAGGAACCTTACGAGGAGGAGGGTCCTCGGACAGAAGGTGCAGGCGGAGGTGCTCGTAGGGAGCATCTGACCGACTATCTGCCTGTAGTCCTGCTCGGCATGTAATCCTGTCCGGGGAAGTCGAGGGCCAGCCAGGCCGAATCTCAGAGTGGCACGTGCCTGACGTACGGGCAGGTTAACACTGGTGACGAGGAGATAAATTAGGCCTTTATCTTGGATTGCGCGAAATTGGTCCTCTCGTTGTATTTGGGCCAAGCGTCGGCCCAGTCTAGAACAAAATATTTACAACTTTAACCAAAAACTTAAACTCGGTTATAAAAAAGATGATGTGTTCTTTTTCAATTCCAACACATTATTTTTTTAAAATATGCAGATGAGTCATCGTCTTCTCTTTATAACAACAATTTCACACAATTTTTCAATTCCTAGGAAATCCCTAATTTAGAAGCAAACGTTGCATTTGCTATTTTTGTGCATTCCATTGAATCTAAGTGTATAAATTCTTTACAACATCTACATATTCCATAATTCTCTAGGTCGGATGCCCAGATCGAATGTGTCGAGCAATACTAAAAAGTAGTAGCAGTCGAGCTGCTGCTAAAGCATCTAGAGGCCGAAAGTCTGAATGATAGTCCGAAGCTATCATGACCAGCTCGGAAATAGAGGAATCAATAGTCATAAGACATTACAAGCCATTAATGGAATCAGTTACGCATGGTTAATGAAGACGTTACAAGAACTTATGGACGGTTGCAAGCATTACGAAGCTACTTAATGGTCATTAGACCAATGATTTCACTATGAATTGGGGCTCCCACTTGAACGATAAGCAAGTCATTCTTCTTAAGTGCACATATTCCCTAATCGTGCCACCCGAATTTCCCAATCCATTTAATATCTTCTTCAGAGGCCTACAACGAAGAGGACAGTACCCTAAACAGTTGCGATCTCACCGAATTCACTTCTAAGAGATATACCAAATATATTTTGTCGGAATATTTGACGTCTACTGTGGGCCTCGGCAAAACTGACCTTGGCCCTCAATTACAATATACCGGTGACACCATAGAGAGGGGATGACAATAGGTTACTCCACACAAACAAATTAATACCCATTATAGTATGGAAAACATCCTCACTGATTACTTTCCTATTCTTGCGATCGTTTTAAGCGGTGCATGAAATCGCCGTTTCTAAGACTCGGTTTCCTCAAGAGTGATGGATCTACCGCCAGCACCTGCCATTAATTTATTACTCTCGGATATCTCTGTGGCAAAAAAGAGTTGGGCAGTACCGATGGCGGGAAGAAATACTTTCCGGCGTGATTGAGTCATTTGGCAAGTGCCACAAATTCGCTGATGGCACGATGGAATTTGTGGGTCTGAAAACACTTTTATCAGTGGTGACTCCGATTTCACCACCTCTCTGGCAAATACAACATTTTGATCCGTCTTTCGTGTCAATCCAGCAATATAATATGAGAAAGCTTTGGATTAGATAAGTTTCACATGACATTCATTTTGATTAATTCTACATTTTGCCTCTCAAGAGAGGACTTAATCCACTATAACCAAACTTGATTACACCTGCACGATCAACCGTCGTGACTAACAACCTGCACAACCAACTGATGTGACTAACCCTGCACAAGCGACTCGCGAGTGACTAAACCCTAGATGACTTAATCATTCAGTGATCTCAGCGAGATATAACGTTCATCAATCTAGTAAGTCTGCACAAGCCAACTGCTCGTGACTAACTGCAATGGACTGTTTAGTGATCTGATCCACAGATATAACCTCCACTGACTCCTGGGACCTTCACTTGGTCTCTGAGAGAATTTCCACAATGACCACCATCATTGTCTTCTCAAGCTTCTGACCTTTACTTGGTCGCTCAAGGCATTATCACAAAATTAAATTAGTTTCAATACAGTGCTTCTTAATAAGCAGATATTCTAAGTACAAACTATATGATGCAATAACAAGTAATCACTTTTAAGTGAATAATCGTTAGAGTCTTCTTGTCTGCATCTTCTGATGAGATCCTTTCTTCGTAGGAGTAAGCAGAGTAGGAACATTAGCTTCACTTGTTGAGAGCTTCTTCAAGTTGATCTTCATCTTTAATCCTTCTTTAAAGGCAGATTATGAACATAGTATCTATTCGGAGTTGCTTTTTGTTATGATTCTTCTATTCTTCTTTTCAAGCAGATTAAGAACAACAGTTCTTATTCGGAGTTGCTTCTTGTTTTGATCTTCTATTCTTCTTTTCAAGCAGATTAAGAACAACAGTTCTTATTCAGATTTGCTTCTTGTTTTGATCTTCTATTCTTCTTTTCAAGCAGATTAAGAACACTGTTTGACAGTTTCTAAAAAGAAGGTGTTTCAGATTACTTTTGTTTAAGCTTTAACCACTTAGTGATTTTTGCAGTTTTGAGCACTACATCTTTTCGAACCACACTTTCCATGATGAATCTTTCTCCTATTTGTACTCTTTAGATTGTATTCGTTATCTTGATCTTTGGAGAGCACATTAAATGCTTGCGTGTTGCTTTTTACTTTTGTTTTCTCCAATAAACTGCATGTGGGTAGCTTCTTCGATCAACCTCAGGAGTTGTTCCATTGAAGTGTTGTAGTTGTTTGGCTAATGATTATGTTTTTAACGACTTTTTCTTTTGATTTTGAACTTTTGCACTTTGTAGGCTGAAATTGTATTTTCTTTTCTTGTCCACGTGTGCCTTTGTTGTTGTAGCTTTTTGTATGTCACTGCGTTACTCTATCAGAACTTCTGATCTTCTATTCATGTGATTTTCTTGTTGTAACGGATATTCATGTATATTGATATTTCTGTTTAAATCCTTGAAGCTTGTCTTATTGAATTCTTGCTCTTTGTTCAGAACTTTTGATGCTGTCATATAAGGTTTTATAGCATAATATATGCACACTCAAAGAAATCATTAGTAATAAAATTGTTACTCACAAAATATATACTTGTTATCATCAAAACCAGATTCTGAACATAGATTCTCAATCTTGTTCTAACAAAAAGCTAATATATTTGAAGAGCCAATACTTTCACATGAAGAATGTGTTGTATTGAAGAAATGACAGTTGTGAGGTAGGGGATGATGTGCAAAAGGACATATTTGAAAAAAGAACCATTAAATTGGATAAAGTGAATAATGAGGTAAAAGACATATTGGATGAACTAAATAATTCATAAAAAGACAAGTTAGATGGAATCATTAAAACATTATAACACTTTATTGAAGGAGGGACCACTATAATAAAAGTTGCTGAAGAAAATTTTATTGTTGATGGGACCACTGAGTTGAACCAGGGAGTGGATTGGGGACTTGAATCCAACCAGCAAGAACATGAGGGAATTGATTGTAACCAGGAAAAATATTATTGAATTATAAAGCTGTGTAAGTTATGTAATCTTTCACAATTGGATTGTAAGGTAATTTGTGATTTCAACATGTATTACAAGCATGCAGGTGGATGTGACTATGAGGTTAGGCATATATCATACAATGGAGAACAATACAATGCTAATATGTCAAGAAATGAATGTTCTTACAGAAGAAGGATGATGCAGTGTTTTAAAAACCGGACCGGTCATCGAACCGGTGAGGGTACTGGGTCACTGGTTTATCGGTCGAACCACTGGGTCACTGGTCGAACCGCACGACCAAACCGGATTAAATCGGATTAAACCGGATAACTCGGTTGAATAGACCTGTCATTATATAGGTATAAAACCGGTCGAACCGGATGATTCAGTCTCTAAAAAAATATAACTACCTTTTAAGTTTTTTAAAAATATCATATCATAAATTCACAATTTCATAACTTAAATTCAAATTTTAAACAAAGGTATCACACATAACAAAATAGTAAAAAATTACAAAGTCTAATTGCAAACAAAGTCTAATTACAACATAATCTAAACAAAGTATAATTACAACATAATCTAATTGAATAGTTTATAACAAAATAACTCCAATGTATATTAAATTTAATTCAAAATAGGATCTTCCTAAAAAGAAAATCAAATAAAATTCAATATGTTTATGCTATTTAAGAAAATTTATTAGCAAAGATAACAAATAGACAATAAAGTTTTTAATTTGTCACTAACGAAAAAAATTATGTGAGAATGCTATTTAAGTAATACACTACTAAATACATTAAAAAAAAGTTTAAAAGAAATGTTAAAAAAAAGTTTAAAAAAAAATTTAAATTTTTTTAAAAAAAAAAGCAATTAAACCACCAGTTTTTTCGGTTTTTTCGGTTTTCACCGGTTCCCACCGATTTGATGGCATATCCGATCCAACTATTGAACCAGACCGGTTACCTGGCCGGTTCTCGGTTCGACCGGTCCGACCGGCCGGTCCGGTTTTTAAAACACTGGGATGATGACATGGCTGCCATGCTGTCATGCAATTTCATGCATGAAGGATCAACACTTAGAAATTGATGATTTTGTGATTGATTGTTATAAAAAGGAACGCTATGAGGATTGCTATGCACCAGTGCTTTATCTAATCAATGAGGAAACTTTATGGACAAAAAAAGAGTTTATTGATATCCAACAACCACCCATAAAAAGACAACCTAGTAGACCCAAAATTAAAAGGAACATAGAGGTTGGAGAAATGGTGAAAGATGAGTCACAACTGAAGAGAGAAAAATTTGGAATCAAATGTAGTAGTGCCATATAGATGTCACAACAAGACTATATGAAAACCGCCAATGCTACTTACACAAGAAATAACTCATGCAACGCAGAGTGACTCTATACCTTTAATTCAGGCAGCACCAATATCCCTAAATCAAGCAGCACCAAGTGACTATGCACCCCAAAGTCATCCTTTTCCAAAGAAGAAAAAGAGATTTTAAAAACACTAATACAAATATTAGATTTAATGACAACATTTTCACCTCACGTAACAAAACACCGAGGTATAATACCTCAACCCACCATGTTTTTATTTTTCGTTTTAAATTGAACAAACTATTCCTTCGGTTTTGTTTGAAAACCGAGAGGTAAAGTAATTCAGGTTCTCTAATTTATGCTTTTAACTAGTTTACACATCTGGTTTACTAGAAAACCGAGGGGTAAACTAATTCATGGTACAGACTACGAATCCCAACAACTTCAAATTATGTTTTTAATCCAAAAATTAGCCACTTTTCACCAACCGAGGTGTGTGTGTGTATATATATATATAGCTTAGCTTGTAGCGTTTTGTTTCACCTATCTAAAAAATATATACTAAAAAACACCCAAAGAACCCTAACGAAGAGCTCTAGACAATGAGAACCCTAAACACATATCATCCCCCAACTCTTGAAAAAGAAAGGAAATACGAAGATGATATGTGTTTAGGACTCTTGCTTTCTTCTTCTTCTTCTTCTTCACAGATCCGGTATGTCTAACATCATTATTCATGTTACATTAAAGTTGTTTTTTGTTGTTGTTATTTTTGTTGTTGCTGTTGGTTGTTGTTTGTTGTTGGTTGTTGTTGTTGAGACTCGAAATCTTAGGGGTTTAATCTTGTTTTTATTGTTTTTTAAACTAAGATTGATGTTATATGTTGTTGTTTTTGTTAAGATAAATACATTATAGACCTATTGAGATTGATGTTATAGGCTTATTGTTGATGTTGTTGTATTTTTGTTGAGATATTTTTTCGAGTTGTTGTTTATGTTATAACAAGATTTGGTTTTGCACTCTATCTCTAAGTTTTGATGATAACAACACATATATTTTATATGTAAACAATTTTGAGTCTAACGGTTTCTTGAGTGTGCAGATTAGAAATACTTATTGATTCAGGAATGTTATCTAAAGAATCATCAGAAATTTGCTTGGCACGTCAAAAAGACTAATCACATCATTCTTGAAGAAACGTCAGTTGTTGATGTTATTGTTGTTGTTGTTGTTTGGTTGTTATACTTACCATAATTTTGAAATCTATATGTTTATGGTCTAGTTTTTGTTATTGAGTTTAAGTTTGAGACTATGATTACATTTTTTGTGATTCTTTGTGCAACTCTCATCTTGTTCCTATGAACATGTTAAGAGGATATTATAGTGACAGAAAATGGAGTTGAGTTTATTATATCTAATGTCAATTGTTTGTTTCACTAACTCCTTTTTGAACATATAATCTATTAAATTGCTTTTGAAAATATTAATATAAAAATTATGTTGTATTAGAAAAACATATTATACTAATCAATATTTTTCAAGCATTCTGCAACTCGTCATTCATTTCACGTTCTTCATTTGTTAAAATCTCTCAAACACTTCTAATTTTCGTTTAACTTTCTTCCACACTTGTTGAATGAACAAATATGAAATAAAGTTGAAGAAAAATATTAATTAGTGTAATTTGTTCTTCAAATATAATTCTTCATATAATTATTTTGTAAACCAATTTAAAAAGTTATATGTTCAGCTAGGGCTAAATGATACAAGCAATCCATATTAGATATAATAAACTTAATCTTGTTTTACGCATCGGTTATATTTCTTAATTGAGGGGATATGTGGTTTTGCAATTTAAAAATTCTAAAAAGATTACCTAGAAATCGAACCTAGGACCATTTCAACTATCCTGTCGGTTATTTAGAAACTAGGGGGTAAAATTGCAAGTATTCATGTTGCCCTTCATTACCTTGCCTGTGTAACCGAGGTACAATCCATGTCACGGCCGAAGTAAGATGTATTTTTTGCAGTAGTGATAGTGGAAAAACCTATTTTGAGCCAACCTTAACTATTTTCATCATTTCTGTTTCAAGTACTATTTGTAGTAGACTCTTTGAACACCTTATGTAATGCCATTTGGTGTATTTTGTAGTGTCTGTTAATGACACCTTATGTTTATAGTAATGCAATTTTGGTGTAACAAATCTGATTTATTGTCATAACTATGATATGAAATTCTTGTTTAATAAAGATAATCTGGTTTAATGGCATTTTGATTTGAAATTTTGGTATGATAGATGATAGAAGTGGTAACACATTTTCAAATATTCTAAAATTCTGATATGAAACTCTAATATGAAACTCTAATATGAAATTTTGGTCTGTTTGATGAAAGAGGTTGTAAGATAGTTTCAAATTAGTCCCTTAATTTTATTTATAGTCACACTTTAATCCATTTACTATTAAAAAAGGTTTTAAATTAGTCTCTTAACTATCTTATGGGTTTCAATTTAGACCCTTACATATATTAAATGTTTCATTTTAGTCTCAATGCTAGTGTTTTTTACATGTGTTCTTTTTATGAGTTTTATACAAGTGATTTTTATCGGGGTTTTATACCAGTGTTTTATTGGTATTTTACTTGAACACAAATTATTTATTAAAGGGAGAGTATAACTGAGCACAAATAATTTAGATCAACAAAATCCGCTACACAAACTTATCTTATACATAGGTTTGTCATGACAAATACTAAAATAAAAAAATAATAAGATCATGGCATTAAATCAAACTAGCCAATAAACTAATCCTATTTGAAATACATTTTTAAAATAAAAAATTCAACTCTAAATTCAAAATCTCAATTACCATTGACATTTTCAACCATAGTCTTGTGTATCAATTTGAATTTTTTCTTTTTTTTTGCCTTTCAATCTTCAAATTTCTTTTATCACCTCACCACTTAAAAAAAAATAAAATTCTTTTTCATGTGATTTATGTAATTTCTATAATCCCAAAACTTTTTGTCAAAGTTCACAATGTTCATATCACTCTCAGTACGAAGAACACATTCCTCTTGACAAAAAACTCTCTCACCTTTTGTTTCTACGAATTACAGATCCAACTATCCCAAAGTTTTGGTTGTTTGACATTAAAACATTGCTTAAATTCTTTGACACTAAAGAGAACAATTGAAAAAGATGAATGTTGAAGAAGATAAATTATCATATATGCAAAAATTAATGTTTTTTTTTTTAATAAAATTTAACAGAAAAAACCAATTAAATGAGTTGTGTTAGTGGGACACACACAAACTAAGTTTTATCATTGGAGATGCTAAAAATAGAACATACTCTATGATCATGAACAGACCAAAGAAAACAATGTCGGCGAAAGGTTCCCCTGCTAGTCAAAAGGAAGCAAACACTGAACTCTCAATCTCCGATCAACACATTTCTTCTCTGACCCTCAGTTTTCTTCAAAGATCTGGCATGTTCAAACTCATTCCTCAGAGTTGCAGCAATATCAGTGACTTCTATTCTCATTTCTTTGCAAATTTCATCAAGGTCAATCTCATCCAGCCTGGACGAATCTCTTGCACTGTTTCTGTCAAACCTCAAATCTCAGTAACACCCTTTTCACCTCTTTTCTTCTTCTTCTTTCTTATCATGCATAACATGTTTATGATTTAAGAACAACCTACATAACATGTTTATGATTTAAGAACAACCTACATAACATGTTTATGATTTAAGAACAACCTATGTATATAAATAGTTTATAACTTTATATGAAAATAATCTGTTTTTTTTTTTTTTAAACTTTTCTTATTCAAGTGCTTAATTAAACTAAGTTGCTTACCTAAACAGTTTTTCTACAATACAAATCTCCATACCAAATATTAATGTAAAAAAGTCAACGCGTCTTTATAGTGGAAATGGTAAAGGAATGTCTTTATTTTATAGTGTGGTGTGGTCCTTGATTAGTGGGAGGTGTGTTTAGCAAATATTGTTGTTCTTTATTGGATAACTTTGTGTTACATGACAGTGTCATAGATAGGTGAGTTTGGAGGTTTAACGATGGTGACAAATATGCTGTCAAAGGTGTTTGGTGTTTGTAACATGCTTTTTGTTTGGTGTTTTTTTTTTTCAAAACAGGCTGCCAACAATTTGCTTTGTCAACATTAATGCCGTTTCCCTATTATGTTTGAGGGCCGTCTTTGAGAGTGTGTAAGGTGGATTAGAGTACAGGGTCTTAAATTTGTAAAGATTAAATTGTGGTTAAATAGGGTCTTATAATAGATTTGTATCTGCTAAAATATGGTTAAATATGGCTGATCATTTTGTGAAGGTTGAATCGTGACTAATCTACACAGACCTCCTAAAACATAAAATGACTATGGTCTCAGCCGATCAAACATCTCTTTTTAACAATCTTCTGTCGGTTCTAGGGAGACACACAAAGGTCTTCAGGTTATCTGGTTTGCTTGTGTCTGGTTTATCTAGAAGGAGCGTATTAGTTAGCTTTTTGTTCAGAAAGATGTGATCGTCTTCACAGATTTTAGATCAAATTCAAATTCTTGCTTGGTCGTGGTTGATGTACCGGGAGAAAAAAGTTTCATTACAATCTTAATTCTTGGGCGCTCAATCACCGTAGTAGCTTTTGGCATTTTTGGAAGAACTTGCTTCATCGCCCTGAAACTGTTGTTTTTGTTGTCTATCGCCCTGAAACTGTTGAGATGAAAAAATGTTGTTGAGTTCTTTGTTGATTGGACTTGCAGAATACTTATGGAACACTACATGGCGGGTGTGTTGGTTCTCTGGTTGAGTTGCTGTCAATAGCGTGTGCTAGAACTGTTGTTTCCGAAGACAGAGATCTTTTTCTTGGCGAAATCAGCGTGTCATATCTCTCTGGGGCTCCAACCAATGTGAGTCATGTTTATGCATAATCAACCTTAATTCTCTCTACTGTCATATCAAAAAATCACACAATTGACAAAGTCACACGATCTAAACCGTCTGATATTAATTCGACGACTCACAGTCTGACTTTGATAATTAGCTCATACAATACAACTCTTCATGGTTATAAATTATTCAACAAATGGATTTATCTTTGTTTGTAGGAAGAAGTTTTAGCTGACGCGTCGGTGGTGAAAAGTGGAAGAAATGTGACTATGGTTGCACTAGAGTTTAAACTGAAGAAGACTGGGAATTTGATTTATGTTGCTCATGCTACCTTCTACAACTTCCCAATTGCAAAATTATGAAACAATTATCCTTCTGCTGATTATATAGAATGATGTGCAATGCATTGCCATATCCTTCAATATTTAGTCTCAAAATTGGGAATGAAGTTTATGATACACCAAGTTCAAGAGTTTTGGAGAAATTAAGGTGGTGAAGTAATCACTTTTGACACCATATAAAGCAGAAATAAATAAAAAAATACTCTTGGTTCACTTAATCTAGACTAGACAGTGTTTTCATGAGCAGGATGGAGATGTTTTTGTTGTATGTGTTTGGTGGTGTAGTGTGCAGGCTCATTGTGTACAATAGACTATGATAAGAGGGCTGTCATATCACTATTTGGTTTTCTTGAGTTTTGGTGAGGTTATCTTGGGAGCAATTGGTCACAATTCTTTGGTTACCATGATTTTGTGAAATAGAAAAAATGGCCATAATTTTGAGTTGTTAGGGTGGGGAGGTTTCATGGTGAAGTAGAAATAGAAGTATATTAAGAGCATCTTCAATGGTGGTATTTTCTTTTGAGTTCTCCACCTAGACATGCCACATCATAGTACCATTGCATTGCAATGCAACTATGAAAAAATTGTGGTACCCAATCAAATTAGTTTATGAGATAAAGTTGTGGGCCCAATAATAACTTTTTAGAATTATACAATTAAAATAAAAATTATAAAAATTATTTTAAGATGATGTGGCTAGTGGGACCCATAAAGAACCCAAAAATGGGTTACACCATTGGAGATGCTCTAAAGGGAGTTTTTGGAAATCACATAAAAGAAGTCAAAATTGGTGAATAGGCGCCTCAACCAATCGATTGAAGCGACATTTCACACCGTTATAAATATATTAATATTCTTGAATCACCGTCTTAAAACAACGAAACATTGTTTCTTATTGTCGACTAATACAAATTTTTCTATAAATAGAGATATTTGTTAGGCATACAAAGGACGCGAAAATAACATATTTTAGATTTAAAAATCATATCTAAGTCATTCTTTAATTTTTCTAGTGCACAAGAATAAATTAAAAACTTTATTCTGTAAAATATAATTGATAAATATGTTTAATGTGAATGTACAATTCATGTTAAGGATTCTAAAATATCGTGAAGGGATTCACCGGTTCGCCCATTTGTATCCAATTTGTCTAAATTGGTGGACGCAAATCAAACATAACGTTTAGTGCAAACACATTTTGGAATTTATTTTGTGCAACTCATCACACCATTTTCATGATCTTCTTGTTCTTGTTTTGCGCAGACCCCCTAACACAATATCTAACATGGTCAATTTTCAATTTTAATCACTATTTTATTTATAATCAATATTAAAGTATGTAACTTTAAAGAAGATGATAACAACTTACTATAATGAAAAGTACACAATTAATTTATATAATTTTTTAAATTATGAAATTTTGATTTATGATTTTTTTATGATTAATTTGTGGTTGGAACTTTAATGGAGAGATAAACATACATATATGTTTATTCATAACCATGGTGAAAAATACATAACTATTTTAAATTAATATATGTTAGATGATGTTTTAAATCTTCGTAAAATATGTTGAATGTAATATTTATTTGTGTTAAACACAAAAAGAATAATGCACTTATTTGTGGAAGAAATGATTTAATAAAAGAAAAAATTATGAATTGAATTTATGGTGCATGTATTGGTTACATAAAATGATGTAATTAAAATGTTAAAAATATCAAAGACATGTTTAAATTGTATTTTAGTTTGTGCAAAAATTTATTAAATTTAAAATGATTTATCTCATATTATATGTATCATAATATGAAAATATTATTTCTTGTTTATCTTGATATTAAAAATAATTTGGATTTTAGATATATTTTAGATTATTGTAAATTGACAAATATTTATGGATTTTTTTTATAGAAAATATTAATGATGTGAATTCATTGTTTATTTTGTATTGTGCTTTTTATTTGGATATACCATATAACATTGTTAAATAACCTCACCATATGTCTTCATTTGATTCACCACCGCAATCAATTTATAGAAGTAATCACTTATCTTTTGATCTTCTTCCATTTATATCAGGTCATACTTCCTCCTCAAAGATTAAAGCTTCATTTGCATCACCTTTCCTCCACCATCATGTTATTTCTCTAGGATATCTCATGCCTCTTTTGATCTTTTCACCTTCGAGATCTTTTTAAAATGATCATCACATTTTGTTTAATGTATAATTTTTTTTTTGCAATATTTCTTCTGAAATATATTGGAATGTGGACCTTTGTGCATATGAAGGTTCTGCTCCCAGATCTGTAGTCATTATGCACCATTTCAAGTATTTCTTAAGCTTCAAAAAGCGATTTCATTAAACCACTCCATGTTTCTCAATTACTTCTATCAAGAACCAAGACGTCAAGATAGAAATCCATCACGGTCCCTTTTAACAATTGTGATTAAATAACAGGGACATTTCACCACAGTTCCTTTTATCAACCATGGTGAAACTTTTAACCTATAGAAGCTAACTTAATTCACTTCAAAACAGATTGCGCTATAAAGTGAAACCCTAAATTCTCTCGCCTTATCCCAATCTCACAAAACTCCAACGTAACTTCTCCAACTAGTATGGATCAAGGAAAGATGTCACGAATCCTTGCAAGACAAAACACGAAACTCATTTCTTTTTCTTCATTTTCCACTAAACTTTTTAAGAAAAGGTGCGTACTTGAAATATTTTCCGCCATTCATTTTATGAGTTATTCTATTGTTGTTGTTCAAGATTACTTTGACCTTTAGGTTTTGTTATTTTTCTTGTTGTTAAGATGGGATTATAGGTTTTAAATTGTTGTTTTTATCGAGATCATTAAAAATTTAAAGTTATTGTTGTGGTTTTTGTTAGTTATGTTGTTGTTTTTGTTGAGTTATGTTGTTGTTTTTGTTGATACAATTAATTATTTTTTGTTAATGTTGATATTTTTGTTGAGTTATGTTGTTGTTTTTGTTGAGTTATGTTGTTGATACAATTTAATTTTTTTTCTTAATGTTGATAATTTATGTTGTGAAAACGATGGCAAGAATATAGTATAATAGGGAACACAGTGGGAAGCAAGAAGAACGTCAAGGATTGGTTATAACTGTCATTCTTTACTTTCTCCTTGAAACAAGATTACAAGTGTTACAAGAATAACAAATAACCCTCTCACCCTAAATTAGGATTTGTGGTATGCAATAATGAGAGAATAGTATGCTATTTATAAAAATCTAACATACTAAACTAATGGGTTTTTTCATAAATACCCATTACAAGCTAACTTAGGGTACAAGCTAACTTAAACAATTGGACATAACAACCAAACCCAATTCAAAATACTAACAACCCTAGCATTTTGACCCCCACATACTAGAACACACTTCGACTACAGTATGTAGGTCTTCGACACCAGCATGCGAACATACTTCGACAACATGCATAAATCCTGTCGAACCAGAAGCTACTCTTCAACCCAATAGAGTTCAATCCAATTCTCACAAATCTCCACCTTGGAACAAACTCTATAACATCAAAGAATAAACTAGCTTTCATCTTGCAGCTTTATCAACTGCATACAGTGGAAAAACTTGCAACTCGGAAAGGTCTTGGTAATCATACCAACAACATTATGATCTGTCAAAATCTTAAGCACTTGTACTTCTCCACACTCGATTACTCCTCTGAAGAAATATAACCTTACATCAATGTGTTTGGTTCACTCATGATATGTTGAGTTCTTTGACAGGTGTATAGCACTTTGACTATCACATTTAACACTGATGCCTCGACCTTAAAGTTTCAGCTCCTTCGCAAAGCCTTCAAGCCACAATGCTTCTTTCACAACTTCAGTGAGGGAAATATATTTTGCCTCTGTGGTTGATAAAGCAACAACCTTCTGAAGTGTTGCTTTCTAACTAATTGTTATGCCAAACATAGTGAAAACATATCCAGAAATAGATTGTTTGGAATCCATACTACCTTCATAATCTGAGTCGACATATCCTTCGATTACTGCTTTACTATCTTCACCCAAGGTTGCACCATAAATTAGGACTCTATGTAGATACCCATTTATGTACCTTAGAATCCACTTCAATGTTTTCCGGTGAGCTTTTCAGGATTCTCCATGTACCTGCTTCCAAGAATTACTGCATATGTTATGTCGGATCTAGTATAGACCATAGCATACATCAAAGAACCTAATATATTAGCATATGGAATGCTATTCATATATGTTATTTCGACATGAGTATTGGGACACTGATCAATACTCAGCTTGAATTGAGGGTTTGTCGGAGTCACAATAGGCTTTGAATTTGACATCCCAAACTTTTTTGAGAATCTTTCATAGGTATGCCTTTTGAGATAAGCATAATTTCGACTACGTTCTATCTCTTCGAATGTCAAACCTAAGAATCCTGGATGCAGCTCCTAGATCCTTCATATCTAACTCCTTATTGAGTTCAGCCTTCACCCTTCACATCTTCGCCATTGTTTCTTTCTATGAGAATATCATCCACATAAATCAACAAAATAACAAATGAATTACCAGGTCAAAATCGGAAGTAAACATACTGTTAAGGAGATTGTCTCAGTCCATATAAAGATCTTTTTAGCTTGCACACATAATCTTCCTTCCCCTTTTCGACATACCCTTCAGGTTGCCTCATCAAGATTATTTCGTCTATATCATCATACAAGAACACAACCTTCACATCCATCTGTTATAGTTCAATATCGAACTGTGCCACCGTGGCAAGCAACATTCTAATGGACCCATGCTTCACAACAAGAGAAAACACGTCATTGAAGTGGACACCTTCTTTTTTAGTGAAACCCCTTGCGACCAACCTTGCCTTGTATCTCTTCGATGCCACTCCTTCGATTTGTTCCTTAACTTTTAAAATCCTTTTACAGCTAACTAACTTTGCTCAAGCAGGTTTCTTGATCAGTTCCCAGGTGTGATTATCATGAAGAGATTTCGTCTCATCATTCATGGCCTTCACCCATTCAGTCTTATTTTGACTCCTTATAGCTTCTTTATAGTCTCTAGGTTCTTCGTTTAGAACCTCACTTACAGAGATTAAGGCATAAGCTATAAGATCTGCATACCCAAGTCTCTGAGGTGGCTTGATAACTCTTCTTGACCTATATTTTCATAATAGGTAGTCATTGACAGTTTCCTAAACTTCCTCAATGTCTTTTGCTTCTTCTTCAACTTCATCTGGGATATGCAACTCAGCATCAACATGCTCCAACTCAACAGGAATCTCTACCTATTCCAGCTATTCGTTGGATATTTCTGCAGTTCAACCAATATCATTAGTTTTATTAAAAGCCATTTCAACTTCATTGAAAACTACATCTCGACTGGTGACACTCCTTCTGTGACCTAGCTCTAGGCACCATAGCCTATAAGCTTTGACTCCTTCAGGGTATCATTGATCTTTAAAAGATCTCACCTCACAAAAAATTCAAAAACAAAGTGAAGTTAACAAACATATATCTCATAACTTACACCACAAAGAAGACATAGCAATGCAATGCTATTCTAAAGTGAAGAGAGCAATCAAAATGATAAAGATTACCCAATATCAGTAGCTAAGACATGCCCACAAGTATCTATCATGGAACATCTTTCAAGGAAGGAATTAGTCCTCAAGATACAAGACTAGCTAGTAAAAGCACCAAAACAATCTCCAAGATAGGAGTTAACTTGCATTGCAAGCAAGAGGACAAGATAAATGAAAGTAGTGCATGATTCACATTTATATGAAAGCATACTTCAATTAATCAAGTCAAACATGGATCCTCAACCTTAGAGGTCTCACCAAACAAAGAAGAATGAAACAAGGTGGGAGAAAACAAATTATAGCTCCTAAATAGTCACCATGTTGAATTGATAATTAAGTATCAATCAAGAATCAAAGAAGCAAGGCGCGAGAATCCTTATGAACTTAGAAGTCAAAAGTAAAACAATAAAAAAAGGTGGATCATATGCCTTAAAGGCTCACCGCAAAAACATCATCAAGCTAAAGTTGAAGAAGAAATAAGATTTAGCTCTTTTAGGTCATCATAATAATATTACAATCAAATGTATGTCATTAAATCAAAGAGCATAGCACTAAAGGCTAAATGACAGTAAAGGTCAGAAGAAATCATCAAGGGTTCAATCCAAATTGGAACAAAAGTATTGAAATGACATACATAAGGCAAGTGCCTAAACCATGATCACAAGGTGATGAAACTTAAGCAACAAAAGCAAACATAAAAAATACAAGTTAGGGAGCTTAAATAGATAAATCAAATTTATCTTAAAACCCTAAAAATTTCATGAAAATGAAGTGAAGAAATGAGAATCAAAAAATTCCCAAAAGATTACATAAATGCATTCCATATATCTCACAATACAAGCAAAAGAAACACAAAATGATCACATTCAAAGTGAAAGATCAAAATGATCAATCGAGGTCAAATGCCTATCAAGTCTTTAAAAGACTATCCTTGAGATTATCATACCTCTAATCATTAATTACAATCAACAATTGTACAAGAACATGATTCCAAGATCAAACACATCCCAAAACAATGCATACTTCAAGGTAGGACTTAAAATCAAGAAATGCCTACTTCAAGGTAGGACTTCTAGATAAAACATTGCCTAATTTAAGGTAGGTCTTAAAAATTAAACAATTCCTACTTCGAGGTAGGACTTCCAGATCAAACATTACCTACTTCAAGGCAGGTCTTAAAATCAAACATTCTCTGCTTCAAGGTAGGTCTTAAAATCAAGAAATGTCAACTTCAAGGTAGGTCTTAAAATCAACCAATGCCTAATTCAAGGTAGGTCTTAAAATCAAGCAGTGCCTACTTCAAGGTAGGTCTTCCAGATAAAACATTACGTACAATGGTAGGAATTCCAGTCATGCATCTCTATCCTACTTCTCATGGCAAGATTAATTGAGAACGATGCAAGAATGAGATAAAACAAGGAGATGATGATACCTAATGGAGAACAAGGTTGTTGATGATGAAAACAATGAAGAGAAGTTATTTATGATTTCAAGGAGAGTCGTTTGCAAAAGGAAACACTCAAAAATGTTGAAAATTGAGAGAGTTATGCCCTTTTGACCATAGAACCAAGAACTTGTCAAAATAAGTCAAACACCTTGAACCAACATTGAATCTTTTGAACTTTACTTGAAATATAAGGCATGATGAAGTACATAGGGCCTTAAAATGATGTTATATTGAAGCACACTTGATAATGAGACTTAAAGCTTGATGATACTTGTTGAAGAAGACGTGGAAATAAACACATGAACCTATGGAGTTTCTTAATGAATCAAGCTACATGATCTTCATATTGACTTGACCAAATGAAATCAAGAAATGCTCAAGACATGATACTTTGATGATAAAAGTCTTCCTTTGAAGTTTAATCCATTGTACTTCCATGAATGACCAGTTGATTAAGAGCCAACCCTCAAAATCCTAATTTAGGAGAGAAGATGAATGTACCTGGCTAAACACCTACAATGTATAAGGTATGAAGAGAAACAATACATTTTTTTGTACTTTGGTTAAAGATTAGCGTAACATAAAAAAACATGTATTCACAAGATAAACAAACATGGGTGCTTGGTGATCCCTCAAAGGCAAGATTAGCACAAAAAGAAAGGTCACTCTCAAGATTGTAATCTTGATGTGTTGCATGAATATAAAATGGTTGAGTGATCTTAGGGTATAAAAATGGTCATGCTTTCAATTTCAATTAAAAGTGCCAGTGCTAATACTAGTGTCTATGAGTTAGTATTTGTGTCGTATCAGGTATATGTGTCTTGCTTTATCTGCTGTGACATATATAAAGCCTTCAAATTCCAATTCCAAAAAATAAAAATACACTCACACACTCTGCAGATATTTAATTCATAAAGCTGAAATGAACAAGGTACTAAGGACTAGGGGTGATCAAAACCAAACCAACCCAATAGAAAACCGCAAACCAAACCAAACCGAAACCGCAAAAAACCGCATTTGATTCGGATTAGTTTGGGTCAGTTTTTACAAAACCGCACGGTTCGGTTCGGTTTGCGGTTTGTATTTTGTAAACCGAACCAAACTGAATCAAACCGCACTATGTTACAACCTAAATTTTACTAACTCACATCCAACCCAAACTTAAACTTATTATACATTAGCATTATATTACGAACAATTTTCTCATCCTTACACATATAATTTCAGTCTCGATCTTCTAAAATCTCTAATAACATTATCGCACCTTCTTTGCCACATACATCTTCCCTCTTCTTCTATAATCTCTACTGTCTTATATTCTTTCTTTTTCACCTTCTCATTTTATGTAAATGTTCCGTATTTCAGTTTCGTTTTTATCGCATATCTTCTTCTCTAATCTCTCAACACTTTTTTTCTTTTTCACTTTCACTCATTTTTCGTCTCTTCTATTTTTTTTCGTTATAATAATTTTTATATTGTTTGATGCTATTATTTTATGTTTAATATTCCACTTTTGTCTAATTTAATTTTTACATATTAAATTGAAAATTGTTGTTAAAATATGACGAGTTTTGTTGTTATTTGATAGTGTATGAATGTATAAATACAAAATTATGTTATCATCTATATGTGTATGTATGGCTCAATAAATATTTGTAAAAAACCGAACCAACCGAACCGAACCAAACCGCATTAGTTTGGTTTGGTTTGGTTCGGATTTTTTTTAAAAGCCAACCGAACCAAACTAAACCGCACTATTTTTTCTCTTGCGGTTCGGGTGATTTTTTTCGTCAAAACCGCCCAAACCGCACCGCGAGCACCCCTACTAAGGACAAGAGCATGAAACAAAAAGATCTAAATTTTTCTAACACTATTTTGCTTATACTCTACGTTATCTTCTATGTGCACTTTAAGCTCGGATTCAATTGTTTATTTGATCTTTTTTCTTTTGTACTATTATTCGTCTTGATTAATTGCTTTGTTTTGTTTTTTTTGGATTCACATTTCTACTGATTTGCTCATTGATTAGATTCCTAGCTTAAAATTTATGAAATGTGATTTCGTATGTTTTATTTGTATAATCTTCAAATTAAACTAAGATTTTAGGCTTAATTAAGTTGTTTCTTTGTATGGTTCTTATTAGTTAAATTAATCAAGTTTTGGTTCTGTTGATGCTTTCAAATATTGATAATTGTATTGTATCGGGGTTTGAAATGTCATGTAGATTGTATAAGAGTTTGATTCTACTAAAGAAGGATTTGGATTCACTTTGGGAATTGGACTTTATTGTATCTTGAGTTTATGAAAATATTATGTTAGGGTGATGATTTTTCTTATAATGGGTTCATTATCTGGCACTAGTGAAATAGTTGAAGCGAGGGAGGTTTCAAGTATAGGGAAAGGTGATATAAGGATTTGCAAATGGTTTTTGGAATGTTTCATATGTATAGTATGTTCTTAAATGCTTAACTGTATTGATATGATTCTTTGAGTCATAGGTTGCTATTTTGATTAAGAATACTTTTGTGCTATTGCAACTTGTTCTACTCGAAGAATATAAACAATATCAGCAGTCTGTTTCACTTTTTATTGTTTTTCATGGTTACTTGGGAAGTATCCATTCTTTGTTGTTAGAAATTTTGTACTTTCTTTAAAACGTAGAGTTAGAATAGTTAGATAAGAAACTCTCCAGTGACCTATGCTTACTGGTCGACTGTTGGCATTTTATTATTACCCTCATTCTTCACATCCTCAAAAATTACCCTACCAACTGTTTGATTAATTGCTACTGAAAATTGATTGTTTTTAAAGTTATTTAAAGAGGGTTTAAAACCCCTGTAATCTGTCTCTTTTTCTTTAGTTTTAACTTTAAATGACGTGGCGTGCCACATAAGCCTCCGTTAGTGGAATCTAACCGGAGGGACCAAAAATAAGAACGGAAAATATTGCGAGGACCATTGTTTGAAGAAATTTTTTTATGGTCTAAAATTGAAGGTTGCCATATTTATATGCACCCCTGACATATTTAACCCTAATTATTATGTAGTATAAGCCTTTAATTATGGAGATATCAAAAGTCTTTTGCTTGACCCAACTAAACCCTTTATAACTAGAAAATCATCTATTTGGTGGCGGGATATTCGGAGCATCGTGGAAACTTCGGGTATGGAAGACTCTTGGTTTCAAAGAGAAATTTCATGTAAGCTTGGTTCAGGATCAAATATATTTTTGGAGATTTAATTGGTTAGTTCCCCAACCTCATAAGGACGTTTTCCTAGTTGTTTTCGAGTTGGTCAGTGATCAAAGGTTGATGGTTAGCAATGCAGGTTTGTGGTCGCTGGGTGTTTGGTCTTGGAATTTTGGAATTAATTCTGCTTTTGTGTCTGCATATGTGTGTGATCAAGTCCAGGAATTGCACAATATTTTGGAACATATTTTGCTTGTCCCTTTCGTTGAAGATTATGTTTCGTGGTGGCGGGAGCCTTCCGGTTTTTCGGTTAAAGCTGCGTATAAGTCTGTATCCGTTAAGGTATTTCCAATTTCTTCACCAGTATCAAAATTTTCAGTTGCTTTAAATTCTTCATGGTTTGCTATGGTTCCTAGTAACATCCATTTTTTTCGCTTTGAGACTTTTTTGAGGAGGCTTCCAACAAAAGATGAATTGGCTCGTCGAGGTGTTTTAGGAGGTGTTCATAATTTAGTGTGCCCTCTCTGTTTTGGTCAAGTTGAGGATTTAGTCCATTTATTTTTGTTATGTTTGGTTTTTGTGCAAGTTTGATCAATTATGATGGAATGGATGAACATTAATTATTTTCTACCCCAAACTGATGTTATGTCTCATTTTTTTAGCTTCATGATTGTTTGATAGGGAAGGTAAAGAAAAAGTTGTGTATTCTTCTGTGGTTGTCGGTTGTTTGCGCTATTTGGCTCTCGAGAAATGATATTCTTTTCACAGGAGGTTGCTTTAGTTGTACGAATATAGTTCTGCTTGCAAAAAGACTTTTTTTTAATCAAAATTATTTTTTATTTCCAAAAACAATGAAGTACAACCGATCATAAAGATCTAGGTGATGAATCAACAATCCCAATCACAAATGGACTTAATCTTCAATACATAGAGAATATATGTTTACATGAGTTTGAAGATTTCTATTAGACTACATCTAATAATTGTATTGTAAATAATGTTTCTATGAAGTTGAGGATCAAGGGGAATTTTTGCAAAGATGAAATTATTTCGAGCTTTCCAGTTGCTATAGATTGCTTCCGCTGTGGCAATTTTAAGAATACTTTTTCTCTTTGTTTCATTGAAAACCCTATATATTTCCTGCTGACATTCTTGTACTCTTCAACTGTAGCCTATCCACTGAACTACATTATGCCAAATCTCACGTGTTGTCGTGCAACCAAAGAAAAGGTGGGCTCATATTTCAAGTGCTTGACATAAGCAACATACACCATCTGTTTGCACACCAAATTTCTGCAGCCTATCCTTTGTAGCCATTCTACCAAGAGAGTTGAGCCATAGTTAGAATTTTGCTCTTGGCCATGCCTGGTTATTGAAGAATTCCTCCATTCAACTGAACTCTTCTCTCCTCTGAGCTCTTTATATACGACAGTTGTTTTATACACCCATAACTGCATAGTCTCAGCCCAAGCTCGTGTCTGTTTTATGCTCTCTCTATGCTTGCAAAAAGACTTGTTTAGGATCGGGTAAGTGTTAAATGTTTGAGGTCTTTGGAGAGCAAATGGGAGGATTGGTGTAAGTATCTATTTAATTGTATTTGCTAATTTTGTAGAGGGCTTAATGTCTATCTCCCTTTCTCTTTTGTATTTAGGTTGATTATTCATAATACTCAATTTAATACAATTATTTGCCTATAAAAAAATTACAAAGACTAATTATGAATTATTCTATGTGGCAGCGAAAATATGATTATAACCTACATGTTTCGGCTAATATAATAACATACTTGGCAACACATGATGCACAAGTTCCAAGGGTGGTGGCCGGTGGATTTAAGCATCATCTGATCGAGCTTTTTTCGGTTGTAAAAGTTACTTTTAACTAAGTTAAAGTTGTTTGGTAATATTTATAATTTTTCAACTTTAAAAATTCTTTTAAACAAAATTAAATATATAGATGAAATAATATAAAAAGTTAGAAAATAATAAAATATGATTTTTCGTCTAATTTTAATACAGTATTTGATGTAAAATATTTGCAGTAAAAGTACAGATTTTTATTCATACTTTTAAAAATTATAAAATATTAAATATATATGCATAAATATTTTACACAAAAATTAGTACAAATTAAAATAAAATACTACTATATTACTAAAAGATATGAAATATATTAAGAAAATTAATTGAATATTATTTTATAAATATTTGAAAATATGTGAAGATAATGTTGGCAGATGTATGAATAATTTTTTTTTGAATTAAATAAAAAATAAATTAATATGGGAAGAATTATAAAAATGTATGTTGGAGTGAGGAATTAAGAAATAATTTATAATAATTTAATAGTATAAATTGTATTTACTAAGATTCGAAGATATATATATATATATATATATATATATATATATATATATATATATATATATATATATATATATATATATATATATATATGTGAAAATATTCTGAAAAGTTTTATAAAGTAACTTTCAACAACTTTAATAAAAGCTCTTTAAATTGAATTTTTATTCTTCAAATAAAAGTTACTTTTTTATAAGGAACGTTTTCGAAATAATGTTTGGTCCTCATTCTCCTTTAAAGTAGAAGATAAGTAAACAAAAAGTCAGATTAAACGATACCTAAGTATACCAAAACTAGCTGGTGGTTATCCCGTGAACTCAAATTCATCATAAAATAAAATTACATGTATAATTACGCATAGAAATGGGGTGAGTCGGGGACGATTATTATCTTCCCCAAATTCAAATCCGAATCCCCAAATAATTCTTGTTCCCCGTCCAAATTTAAACACAGATGGAAAATTAAAACTCAAACCTGATCTAAACAGGTTCGAGTTGGATTCAGATTATTCCTGCTCCAAATCAATTTTTTTAATAGAAATACTTATTTTTTTCAAAATCAAATTATATTATAAATATAAAATTAAACAATTTAAAACAATTCCATACATATATTTCAAATATTTTAAATAATAAATACAAATCGAAATATCAAAACATTGACCACATATTTAATATTTTAAATTATCAAAAATAAATAATAATATATTTAATAAAATAAATAGGACATGTTCGAGGTGGGTACTAGTGTCCTCATTATTCAACCCGTCCTCATTTTATAATCAGGAAAAAATCTGAACTCGAACTCAAACCCAATCAAAACAAATTTTTCCCGTTTACTTTGAAATGGGTTCAAATGAATAACCGCATATCCGGGTTTTGTGACCTATGTCTATGTATAATTTCCTAGAGATACCAATAATTCCCGGGAAAACCAAATTTAACATAAACCAATATATCACCAACTAATGGAGGAATACTCTGCCCCTAACTCAATTTGAACAATATTTTTCAGAACCCCTCAAATCATAATAATTTCACCATGTTATAGTTTAGCTAGATCTCATGAATAACAATTATTCAATCTCAAAGCTGATATAATATAAATGTATTCTAGGATAAAACTTAAATTAGTGGATAGACGGGAGTCTCGTTCCAAAGATTATAAAACTCATGATTTTTTATATTTTTTGGGAAAGACAAAAAAATATACCATATGGTAAATTTTTCTCTTTTTTTTTTTTTAATGTTTTTGTTTGATTAGTTACTATTTTTTTAAAAGGAATAACTACAATAATCATACATTTTTTTATTTTAACAAGAGATTTGTTACTATTAGGTCGTGGCTAAATTAGATTTTTCTAAATTAAAATTATAAAAGTTAAGTTAAACGACTCTTTACCAACTTAAGAGATACAGTTAAGTATTTGTTAAATCGCCTCATATTAAGCCAAACACATAGTCGATTTCAAAAATTATTTTTATTGTACATTCACACGATGAATTTCACAAATTAGTTAATTAAGATACTAATAAATCTAACAATACATTAACATAAATTTTAAAATGAACAACTTACATTAATGACGCGAGTCACATCAAGTGAATGTACAATAAAAATGTCATTGTTGCATTTTGGCTATGTTGTCAATTATCAACATGTATTATACAACTTTTTAAAAATGAAAGTAGTCCACAAACTTTAAATCAATAGACTTAATCAAAAGTGAAATGTCTCGGTGTAGTCCGTAAAAATTGGGAGCACTAACGGACCAATGCTTCAGGATAATAAGAGAGGGAGACATCACATCTTAACCCAAAATTTTAAGGTATTAGGTAAATGAGTTTTCTCTCTTATATATCCAACATTTCACCCGTTCATAGACAATGTGGGACTTTGACCACTCATGCTTGCACCCAATATTCTCCACCACAAGTATGAGTCCCTACATCCTATAACAGGATCTAACACCGAATCCAGATTCCACTCCTCCACCAAGCCGAACCACGACTCTGAAACAAGTTGTTGGAAAAGTAACAACATAAAGAAAAAAGAGGAACAAAATAATAACACAAGAGATTAACGTCTAGTACACCCACACCGTCCAAAACAAATATTTAACTACATCTCACAACTCTAATACAAGAACATAAGAGAACAAAGAAAATCAAATACAAGTTTAAAGTGCTTTTGACTAATGCATCTTGTATAGAAAAACTTGAATCTTATATATAGTTTTGTACTCCCTCTTTCTTCCCAAAACTAAGCGATGCGGGACTTCTTTAACATATATATTTTCAACCCAACCCCAACAATCTCTACCTTGATTGAAAATAATACATAAGCTTTCATTGTCTTCACCGACAATCATACTCTACTGTAAAAAGTATCAACATGTATATTCTCAATCAATCTGAACAAAAATATATGTAAATATATTAACAAAATACTAGAAACTAAACTAGGCTTATGGAGAAAATTCATTATTTGACACACAAGTAGTAAAAAGAAGAGAGTGAAGACGGAAAAAAATGTACAATATGGTTCACGGCGATGTCGGGCATTTGAAATTTGAGGATTGTAATAATTTTTAACAGTGATGTTTGTAATATTTTGGATCTCGTTTGGAATATTAAAATGAAGGCGTGGAAGTGGTCTTTTATAAAAATTTCTATTACTAAGTGTAATTTTTATGAGTTTTGTAAAGATCTATTGTACTATGTTGCGTAAGTTTCAGTTGGTTAGTAATCTATCTTATTCGGAGTTCTGTTCTCGATCTTTTGTAAACGGGGTTGAGTACCCCTACTACTTTTGAATCATATTGTTTTAATTGAGGGTGTCAACACCAAATTAAATTCAAGAGTACCTGAGTGTTTACCTATTAATTAATACTCATCTCATATGCATAATTATAGGAAAATGTATGCTGGACACTTGGACACTTCAAAACGAAACTTACAACCTTCAAAGGGACCCTAAGTAAACTATAACTAAAATAATTAATTAATTTCATTTAATTATTTTTATCTTAAAAAATACATATTTTAAGGTAAACTAAATATAAATTATATTTAATTTAATTTCTTTATTTTTCCATATTCAACAAATAATTAAAACTATTTTTTATATTTTCCACTACACTAATTTTAAGAAAAATATAAAAAATACAACTTTAAACGTTATATTTGAAATTTTTCATAATAATAAATTTAACTAATATTTTAGGCTCAAATAGGTAAATCATAAATTAGCAAGTTTTAAATTTTTGTCCCTGTATTTTTTCCTTAAAATAATCTTTAAATATTAAAAAAATATTAATTTTAAAATTCGCAGATAAAAAAAGTTAAAATTATTTTTTACCTATAAATTTTGTTGCAAATTTTAATATTAGGGATAAATATTATTAAACTTTGATTTTGTGTAAGAGTTTAGAATGATAATACAATGTATCAATCACTTGATTGATCTTCCCTTTCAAGCAAACAATTCTCTTAATGATATACAAGTGTTCAATGAATGTATGATATGAAACTTTGATAATTTTCAATGAAAGTTAAGTGCAGAAAGTTTCAATAGAAAATTCTAGTATGAAACACTTTGTATTTTGAAAGATAAAGGATTTGAATTTGATTTGAATCGTAGATGAAAGTGGTAGATTTTTAATTCTGAAAACTAAGTTTATATAGCCTTTATACAGCCCTAAGAGAGTATAATGTATGAAGGGATGTCATGATTCAAGAGAACGAGTGCAGAAAAAATTCTGTTGGAAAACTAAGGATTTGTTGGCATTGCTTTGAGGGAAACCGATTCTCCAAATAAGGAATCCAGTTCCCATGCACTAACGTAAACAAAGAATTCAAATATGAGACTGAGGAACCAGTTCCCTAATATGGGAACTCAAGTTTCATTGAAGCGAGCTAAAAAAAAAAAGAAGCAAAAACAGAGGGTTATGGGAAATCGGTTCCCCTAATAAGGAACCCGGTTCCCATATGCCTAAAAGCAAAAAAAAAAAAAAAAACTTTTGAGACAAATGTAAAAGCTATTTTTTTTGTGATCAAAAGCATTTTTAAACATCATGGCATGAATGAAACATATCTATGAACACTTGTATGCATATAGAGAGATTTGTATGTTATACCTTAAAACATTTTGATCAAGCATGCTAGAATTCTTGAAGACTTGAATAATTCTTCAAACTTTGATATGCTAGAGTCTTTAAGCCATAAATGCCTCATTCCATTTTGTAATGATAGTTTGTATTCATCAAAACTACTTTAGGAAGCTTGACTTCACAAGTGGAATAAGATTTTGTTGTTGTTGTTATATTGAATTCTATTGGTTTATGTTTCACTATCAGATATAATATGTCGAGTAGTATGATTCTAGACACATACTATTTAGGGTGTTACATAAGAAGACAAAGAAAAATGAAAATGAGTTTTGCTTGATTGCTTGAATTACTTCTTTGTTTGATGCTTAGATATTCTTTTCCTACAACGGCCAAACACTCATTTTTAAACATCTAGTGTGGTCACCCTTGTTATGATTTGAGATATAGGTTTACGAATTTCATTAATGTTTGTATTGCTACTTCATTTTAAATTCTCTTTTAATTTTTATATTTTGTTTTATTATTTTATTAGTTTTTTAATGATTTTAATTTAAATAAATAAATATAAGAAAAATGAGAAGGGTCTGTTAAAAATGTATATGTCATTCAAAATGTGCTACAAATTAATTTATTTAAATTTTTTTTGCACTTTACTTATTAGAAACGATAAAGAAAAATCAAAATTATTTAAAAGTAAAATAGAGCGACTGATTTGGTGAATTGACTATAAAAAGACAAAAACTATAATTTAATTTAGTAAATATTGTGCGTTCATTAAACAAATATATTGTCTAAATTGGTCGATGCAATTTATAAAAAAAAATTTACTTTTTGAATTTATATAAAAGACAATTATTTGACTCATATATTATTTAAATATATTAATTACTTAATATATTTAAAAATTAATTTTTTTCTTATAAATAACACTAGTTAGTCTTAAGCATTATTTGGCATTTAGAGGACACCTATAAACACTAGATATTAGACAATGACTGAAACATAAGCGTGGGGCATGAGGCAGAGACCTCTCTTGTCTTACGTTAGAGGAACTTTCAAATCAGGTTTCATTGTAAGACCATTTACAATGGGGGTGTTGAAAAAATTATTCAATAATTGAATGTCTACAATGGTTTGTTGAATGAGGTGTTTAATGTGATGTGGATTAATTGGTGTTGAAAAGATTCAACATGTTGAATGAGAAAAAAGTGGGGCCACATGCAACACTTTACACAATTTTATTGGTTGTTGTGATTATTTAGATTTTATTTTCTTTTAATCATTTAAAATTAATTATTTCATAGTAAATAAATTTTTTATTTATTTTTATTTTTATCAAAATTCATTATTTTTTTCCTCTATAAATAGAGACTTGGTTCATTTGATTTGGACTCATAAAAAAAAATTCACTTTTTTCTCTCAATTTTTTTTCTATTTAGCCTTAAAAAAATCATTGTTTGTAGCTCTAAACATCCTTGTAGTGAAATGGATCCCAACAATAACCCTTTTAACACCCTGAGGCAAGTGAGTCTAGTACACCGGAGTCATTCTCGACCGAGGTGCTACCTGCATTTGCGAATCACGTGCGTGCTAGATCTGTGATGCGTGATTCAAATGTACATCACGAATTGCAAGCAGATCTAGTCAAACACATATGGGAAAAGTTCGGAATATTTCATAATTAAATAAATTGTTTGTGAGCCGAGTCTATTGTACTAATTAAATTATGTGTGTTTCATTTTTTGTGTGTTTCTTTTTTAGTGTGTTGTGTGTTTAGTGTATTTATTGCATTTTTAAGTTTTTTTATAATTTTATTTTTTTAAAAAATAACTATTTTTACATCTCTTATTTATTACTTGCAAGAAAAAAAATTAAGAATAGAAAATTAGAAAAAATAAATAAATTATTAAATTTAAAAAAAAAAAGTTTAAATATTAATTATTTTAATTTAATTTTAATTGATAATAGATATTAATATATAATCATAAAAACAAAACTTTAAAAGAAAATAAGAATATGATGTGGGGTAGGGTGTTGAATTTTATTAAACAAAACCATTGTAGTGAAAAAAAATTGAATAGGTGTTGAATTATTAGGTGGAAGAGAGAGAAGATGATGTGGAAGATAAAAAGTGAAAAAGTATGGTGTTAACCATTGTACATAGTCTAAGAAGAAAATATTGTCCACTTGAATCAATTGAAATATAATTAATAAAAAAAAAAAAGTTACGTACACTTTAAAAGGTATGCACATTACACGTCTCTCTTACAATATTAATTTTTCTGTAACAAAAATATTTACTCCTCCAATATTCGTTAAATACCCTTATTTTATGCATATTTTGAGACAGAAAAAAGGAGTGAAGATTAAAGCTAAGATTCCAATGATCACTCTTTCAAAGCTTCTCATCGCTTTATTCTTTGGTCTCATAATTTTGTTATTCACCACTAAGTTCTCAAATTTCTTCACTATTGAAATCTTCTCTAATAACCAAGAAAGCAATCTATTGCAACAAAGCTTCAAACCCTTTCTAAAGCGGTTGAATAGTCGATATGCTTTCATTGATTTAAAAAACATTGAAAATTCATATTCTATTACTCCGTTGTTGCTCCCAGATTCTCTAGAAACTCTCAAAAACCGTCTTATTTCTCTCGATACAAGCAAGTGTTTTCCCACGAATTTACCCCGTCACGCAATAACACGCAACAATTGCTGTCCTCCTATGCAATCACCATTTAAGTTCAAAGAATTTGAATTCAAAGACTATGATGCATCTTCAAATTTTCCTCTTAGAGTTAGAAAACCATGTCATTTAGTTGATGAAGAGTTTATAGCCAAATTTGAAAAAGGCATAGCTCTCATGAAAGCATTACCTAAAGATGATCCACGTAGTTTCTATCAACAAGCTAAAGTCCATTGTGCTTATTGTAATGGTGCTTATCATCAACAATACCCTTTTGAGAATCTAAAAATTGATATTCATAGATCATGGTTCTTTTTTCCTTTCCACCGTTGGTACCTTTATTTTTTTGAGAGAATCTTAGGTAATTTAATTGGTGACCCAAATTTTGCTCTACCCTTTTGGAGTTGGGATACTATAGATGGCATGCAAATCCCACCCTATTTCACACACATGAATTCTTCACTTTATCATAAACTAAGAGACATGAACCACATTTCACCACATATTGTAGATCTTCAATTCATTGGAGATGAGAATTTTGTCTCTTCTCAAAAACAAATTTCTCTCAACATTGCTGCTATGTATAAACAAATGGTTTTAGCTTCTACTAAAGAATTATTCATGGGAAGTCCTCTTAGACATGGAGATGAGTCACATCCAGGTATTGAATCATTAAATATGTTTAATACAATACGTTCAGTGGCGGAGAAAGAAATTTTAGGGAGTCTGGGCAAAATTTTTACTATGTTTTTACTAATTTTACACCATATTTTTACTAATTTTATCTAAAAAATTTGCGCTTCATTTTATTCAAAAATTTCACACCATATTTTTACTAATTTTGTTCCTAATTTTGTCTAAAAATTATTAATTTTTCTCCTGATATTGTCTAAAAATCGACTATTAGGTGGAGAGTATAAACCGAAAGGATGGATTGAGCCCGAGCGCGTGCCCGGGTTCGCGGGGCTGTAGCTTCGCCCATGACTGTCTTTTAGGGCGTGCAAGAGGGCTGCCGCACAGTATCTAAAATTTAGTCTTGATTAAACAACATCTCATAAAATATTTGTCACGGCTAAATCATAGTTAAATATAACTTTTATTTATTTAAACCGTAGTTAATCTACACGGGTCTCCATGAGACGGCCCTAGTTGTATTTATTATATACTATTTTTATGGTCACTTATCAAAACTTTTTGCATCTTTTTCTTGTAATAGGTATTGGTTCAATTGAAAATGCACCTCATAACACGGTCCACAAATGGATTGGTGCTGCTGATACACCAAATCGTGAAGACATGGGAACATTCTATACAGCTGCTAGAGATCCTATATTTTATCCTCATCATTCCAACATAGATAGAATGTGGGCCATATGGAAAAAATTGGGACAAGGAAGAAGAGACTATAGTGATGATGAAGATTGGTTGAATTCTAGTTTTTTCTTCTACGATGAAAATGCAACTCTTGTTCGTGTTAAAGTAAGAGATTGTCTTGATACAAAAAAACTAGGTTATGTTTATCAAGATGTTGATCTTCCATGGCTAAATTTTCAACCTACATCAAAAAGAATGAGTAAGGAACAAAGGGAAGCTAAAAGAGCTAAAATTTTGAGTTCAAAGGAGAGAGAGAATTTTCCTTTAGTTTTGGATTCAATAAAAAGTGTCATTGTGAAGAGACCTAGGAAGTTGAGGAGTGAGTTGGAGAAAGAGAATGAGGAAGAGGTTTTGGTGATGGAAGGGATTGAATTTGAAAGTGATCAATATATCAAATTTGATGTTCATGTTAATGATGATGAAGATGAGTTGAGTGAGCATGATCAAACTGAACTTGTGGGAAGTTTTGTTAGTTTGCAGAATGGTCATAAGAGTAGAAGAATAAGTACATGTTTTAAGGTAGGGGTGTCAAAAGTATTGGAGAATTTGGAAGGTGATGAAGATGATGATTTTGTGGTTACTTTGGTGCCTAAGGGAGGTATAGGTGAGGTTATTATAGGGAATGTCATGATTGAGTTTTTACCTAAGGACTAGAGTTGAGATTTATAAAATTTTGAAGTGAGTATGTAAAATAGTCTAAGCACAAATTAAGTAAGTAAAATTAGAGGGGTGGGTGGGGTAGCTAAGGCAATTGCTAGTTGGTCCAAGGGTTTATTCGTAAACAAGTTGTTGATACTTATAAATTCATATTAGTTTTATTAGTTTTATTGTTGATACTTATAAATCCGTATTAGCTTTATTGTTATGTAGGATAATTGAGCAAAACTAAATTATTGACCTGACATTTAAACTTTTGTTTTGTTCATTGGATAAAAGACTGATGAAATGGGTTTCCCCTCCTATCTCTTATGTGTAACTATCATTTACTAGCGGTAGCGTGAGATGAGTTTTAGAGAGAGAAGTTCTGCCCTCTCTCTAAAACTAGGGTTTTACTTTGTGGTACCAAAGCGCCGCCGCCGTCTCCTCTCCGATTTCGGAGCTTCTCTCCTCCATCATGGAGGCTCCCTCCTCCCTAGTGGAGGTTTCTCTCCCTTTGTGGGGTTTCCATCTCTCACTTCCTTTCCTTTGAACTATCCTTCACTTATGGTTTCTTGCCATATCCTTCCTTCAAGATCCACCATGGTTTCTGCCTTCTCCGTCAACAACCATCAGCTGTTCACAGCCGCAAATCCAAGTCCAGCTTCACCAACCATGGGGCCAAAGATTTGGAACAGCAACCACGGCAAACGACCTCCACCAGAGCCGCCGCCACAAGAAGCTTCGATATCGACGAGAAATAGTGTTTGGGTATTGATTAATGTTTCTCTGTTTATTGTTATTCTGGTTTTCTGTCTGTTTCAGTGTTGCATGTTATGTTGTTTAGTCTATTTTAAGTGTGTATTCAAGATGTTTGTTGAAATGCCCCAAAGAGGTTTGGATGGAGACAATGTATTTTTGAGTAAAACTCTAAGTGTGGTCATTACAAGCCAGACTCTGTCTTCCACTCAACAAATGCTTCTTTCAAAGATGGCGAGTTTTTTCAAGTCAGAGAACCCGTATAATCGAATTGTGCGTGATAAAGTCAAAGAAATGATCCGTAACTGGATAGATTTAAAGATTGTGGTTCCCAAACTCCTTTATCTTTTGTGGAAGTTATTTGGTGGGTTGCTTGGATCAAGAAATTGGATTTGTAATGCTCCACTGTTTTTTAACTTCTCAAAATTGTTTGTTGTCCAAATCCTGATTGGCTTAATTATTAGAGTTAGTTTTAAAATGTGGATGGGAAATGCCCTCACACATTGTCTTTCTCTATGTTTGTACTCTCTCCTTTTCATCTAATGAATGGTTATGTTTGCTATAAAAAAAAACTATCATTTACTAAAAAAACCCGCATCTTCTAATAACTCCCACATGCGGATGATACATTTAGTCAGACTATCCTCTATTTTTACATGTCCATATGACAAAGAGATTGTATAGAGCATTGAGATAAATTGGTATGGTAGAGCAATGAGACTGTGGTGGGTTAAAGTATACCAAAACTAGTGGTTATTCTGGTGAACTCAAATAGATCACAAATTCAAATTACATTATTTTACACGTGGGACACATTTTTGTGAGAGACACATCACATATTCACCTAAAACTTTAAGGTGATAGTTGTGTGGGTTCCCTCATTTATAAAATATTCAATCTTTTATTTTCTAATTAATGTGAGATTTCTTCCTCACACTTGATTCTCAACATCAATAACTTCAGTAAAAATCAAATTTAATATAAACCAAGATCATTAACTAATGAAAGAATACTCTACTCTAACTCAATTTGAACAACAACATTTCATGAATCTTTCAGATAATATTATGATTTTACCATGCTATAGTTGTAGTTATAACTCATGAACAACGATTTATTTCATCATCAAAATTTATTTAAGGGTAAAACTAAAATTAATGGATAAGAAGTTTTATCGTAAGTGGGTGGATAGACCGATGTCTCATCTCAATGAGATTTTTTTTGGAAAGACAAAAAGTATACATATGATAAATTTTTCTCTTTTTTCTTTTTATGTTTTTGTTTTATTAGTTACTTCTTTTTTTATGTAATAACTACAATAACTATATTTTTTTGTTATTATAGAAAATAATTTGTCACTATTAAGTCGTGGCTAAATTAATTTTTTTAAATTAAAATTATAAAAGTTAATTCATACGACATTTTACTAACTTAAGAAATACGGTAAGAATTTGTTAAATCGTCTCATATTAAGTCAAACATAGTCGACTTTAGAAATTATTTTTAACTAACTTACCAAATACTTAATGACTAATTGCATATTGTCGTGACGGGATCATGATGAATTTCACAAATTAGTTAGTTAAGATACTAATAAATCTAACTATTAACATAAACTTTAAAATAAAAAACTTACATTAATGACGCGAGTCACAACAAGTGAATGTACAATAAAAATGTCATTGTTGCATTTTGGCTAATGTTGTCAATTATCAACATGTATTATACAAGTTTTTAAAAATGAAAGTGGTCCACAAACTTTAATCAATAGACCTAAATAAAAGTGAAATGATGCGGAAATATAATACCAAAATAAATGCGTCTAAAAACTAAACTGGACTTAAGGAGAAACTTTCTTCTTTGACGGTACACAGAAAAGAGAGTGAAGACAGAAAAAGAATAGACATTAGGGTTGACCGTGATACGGCGTATTTGGAATGTGAAGAATGAAATTATTTTTTATAGTGGAGTTTTACTGTTTCATATCTCTTTTAAAATATCCAAATGAAGGTGTGTAAGTGATACTTCATTGAAGAAATTAGTGCAATACCCGTTCGTCCGCACGTGTACAAGTTTGGACCGCGTATTTATCATCTGTTTATTATAAAATTTCAAACAAATTATAAAATATCAAAATATTAATTGATAAAAAGAAAAAAAAATTGAAATGGATGATGAATGTTTATATTTTTAAAAACAAATATTTGTAACAAAAACTATTAAACACAAATATTGTAAAAAAGTTAAAAATCTAAAAGAATTAAGTTTGAGTAGTACATTTTTCCCGTATATACAAATAATATTGTATATAAAAATATTTAAATTAAACATATATTATTTTCTCGTATTTTAACATCATTTAAAAAATATTTGAATTAGTAACACGCTTTTCCCGTAAAATAATACCTTTTAAAAAAAATATTTGAATTAGACCATTAAGTTTAAGATTAAGATTGAATTAATGAAGCTAACTTCTTAATCAATTTGAATTATTTTAATAGAGAAATAGTAATACTATTTTTCATTACAAAGAATTCAATATATGCATATGTACATATAGTTCAATCAAAAATTAAAAATTAAGATACGCGTTATTTGTAACAAAACTGTTTGGGAATTTGGAGGGAAGAAGAAGTGAGGGCTTCGAAAATTGTTTTTTTTTTAATATAAATTTTTTTTTAATATTTTTTGAAAAAAAGACTTTGTTTAGAATGATTAAATAATATTTATCATTAATGTATTTTTACTTTTTGAAATACTATAACAACAAAAATAATATTTGAACATTTTGTCTAAACCCTCCAAAACCCTCATTTAATACAAATTTTAAGTTTCCCCAAATTAAAGGGTTTTTTGTGTTATGAAGAAAACCAAATCCACCAAAACCTTCCAAACTAAAATCTTTCTATTCTTTTTCCCAATCCTTTCTATTTTTCAAATCCCTCTCATCTCTTCCCCTCCAAACTCTATGTTGTATACACAAGCCAACATAGATTTTTTGCGCAACCACAAGATTAATAAGTTTATTTTGCGCAATTTTTTATCTTCCAATGAATTAACATATGCAAGATTTTGAACTTTTAATAAGTAACCATAAAAACACAGTATGCAACATACCCAATTATGTTAAAATGCAATACCTATCTATTCATAATATTACAACTCTTGTTATGATTCTAATATCACACATAAATTCTACGTACAACAAAAGAGCAGTACCGGCTGGAATCATAGTCATGGTATATAATATTAATACTCCCTTAAGCATACCAAAAGACACAAAATGACCAAAATCCTGAAGTCGCGTTAACAAAATACCAGGGAGTTTTCTACTCCAGGAGTCTGACAAAATATCTCAATATCCCTCAGTTTTACAAGGTAAAAATCTCTGCATAACAATGAAAGAAAACAAAATATTTTCTGATACAATAAAATTGAAATAAAGTATGAATATAAGTTGAAATAGAAGCTATATAACAGAAAAATATAATCCATAACTTAAAATAACTACTCAAACTAAACTTATTACATAAGATTGACTCACCTAGTGCTGGATTTCTGATACAAGTTCAAATAGTCTTATTGAAATAAAAGTTCTCACATTTATCATATTAAGTTTTTAATAATAGAACATGAACTTTCTACCCAGTGCTAAAGAATAAAATACAAATAATTGAATAATATTGAAAGCCAACTAACAATTCTACGGATCATTGTCTAGCAGCAGCATGTAGTATAGATAAAGTGCATCTAGATAACTTATACATCCTTGCAAGTTTATAATACTCACTGTTTCACTACTGAATTGTTATTATAGGTGGCTAGAAACATAATAGATAGGTACTCAATGTTTAGTGAAAGATATAGCTACTTACGAAGAACACCAAGTAGTTCTTCTACACAATTTCTAGTCTTTACATAATCCTCAATAATTAGAAAGTTTCTGAAAAAGTAATTCAAAAGTTAACTTGCCTATAAATAAATTTTAATATATTGTAATAACTTTAAAAAGTAACATATGAATACTAATGTAACACCCCGTACATATATGTCTAGAATAATATGCGGTAATGTTATTTATGTTCCACCCGAGATGACTTAAGTTGTACCATTGCCTACGTGGCATTTACAACCTCATCACCAAGCACGCTAGTGAGTTACCAAGTGGGAAACGCCATTAAAGACCCCGGTCTTGCTTCCACTGCAATGGTATTCATCCTCCGTATGCAGGTGAGTAAACAGGTGCAATATGCCCTTTTCGACGTACAAGCCCACCGGGAGAAAGCCTAGTAACATTGTCTAATTGACGTTACTAGAGGCAAGTAATTCAGTGATTGCCTACGTGGCATCACCCACTTACCATACTAATCACGCAGGTGAGTTACCAAGTGGGAAACGCCATTAAAGACCCTCACTTGCTTCCACCGTAATAGTAGCTCAGGTAACGCAAAATATACGGATATAGACACGTATATACAACAGGCATAAAAGCCAAATTATCCATGGTATATAATACATATCACAAACGCCACACGGGCTACCAATGGGCATCCACATAGTGGGTAAACAGGATTTACTATCCTAGTAGTACGGTTATACTCTGATTCACGCATATTCAACCAAGGCAAGTTCACAAAATCAAGCATCCGAACGTCCAACCGGAACGACGGGAAAACAATTTACATTGTATTATATGCACATAATATTAGACAAAAATCCATCATATAAATATCATGTCCTTTATACATACTCGTCACATGTGAGTTAAGCATGTGTCGATCATGGAATATATTAAACATAATCAAACCGTATGATTACTTAGAACGTACATGGACACACATAAATTATTATTCTGGTTTGGGGACCTATCTTACTAGATAGTACGTATTACTAGCTTTCCAACGGTATAAAGTTAGCGCGAAACGGACTTACGACACAAAAGTTATGAATTTCCGAAGTTGTGAAAAATCTGCCCAACAGTGATGTAACAGGTTACATGAATCATGTAACGGGATACATGACCCAAAAACTGCGTTTTTCACACATGTAACCGGTTACATCAACCATATAACCGGTTACATGACTGACAGACCCCAAAAATCTGCATTTTAAGAGTTCCAAACCAGACCCAAATCCCTCTATTTGATTCCCAGCATCATTCATATAATCCCAACGAAAATCAAATGCAACAATGATCCAAGGTACATATCATACTCATAAAACATAATCTTGTCATTAAATCAAGCATGCATCATATAATCTCAATCTAAACCCTTGATCATACAATTTCTCCCAATTCCTACCCAAGTTTCTAACTAATGGAACCCACCTTGACCAAAAGGAGGTTAGGACATCATCCATGCATCAATAGAACTCCCACCATGGCCAAAGTTTCACCTCCATCAACAACAAATCCATAACCCCTTTTCTCCAATTTTCAGCATGAACATCCAAGTTTCAAACTCACTTTTCTCCTTCAATATAGAAGCTATAAACATGAACCAATATACTAAATTGAAGGGAATTTTGTGTAAAATCCAAAAATGCAAGAATTACCTAAATCAAAGCTTCAAGTAAAAAGGTATGGCTTGTTGAATGAAGACTGTCCAGGGAATTCGTGTAAAACTTTCAGCTTCAGACCCCTAACTTCAAACTTGATTATCTCCCTCCTCAAGGACATGCAAGAAGCGAGCCATATATGTAGATTGTAGAGAATTTCGTGAGCTTTCCGAAAAGTCCAGCCTTGCCTCATTCCGAGTTACGAGCATAAAGTTATGATGGTTTTAGTGCAGGCTGCTCAAGGAATACGAGATTGGTGTTTGAAAGTGAAGAAAATGGCTTACCCTCTATATTCTCTCTATTCTCTATATAAAAATCTGATTTTTATGGTGTTATAACTAAACACAACCTTAAGTCCACATGCAAACTTTGCCACATGACTAAAATGCCCTTCAATTAAACCTTAATTACTAGTTTGCCATCTTGTTAGTTTCTAACCAATACCATTGTATTCCAACTACTCCAGTAACAATTCCACACACACACACACACACACACACACACACACACACACACACACACACACACACACACACACGCGCACACACGCACACACGCACACACGCACACACGCACACACGCACACACGCACACACGCACACACGCACACACGCACACACGCACACACGCACACACGCACGCACACACGCACACACGCACACACACACACACACACACACATATATATATATATATATAAATGCACATTCTCACTTAGTGAAATAAATATTAGGGGTGTTACAACTAAGTTGTTCAACAATCCTTGAGCAAGTTTAACAAACTGTTAAAATGCATAAATTGCCTCTTCAAACTCATGAAAGGATACATGCATTGTGAGCAAAAGATATGATAAAAAACCACAAATAAGCACTTTTGGAAGATAAATGAATTACATGAAAGGAAAATACTCTAACAAAACTAACCTCATGAAAACAGGATGAAGCGGTTTTTACGACTTCAGGAATAAGTGAATGTCTATAAGGAGATTTTTCAACTTCTGTAATGACTTTACCTTCAAATTGTCCACATTCATAAAGTGTAAATAGTTTATTTATATATAAAGGTTTTGACATGTCTAAAATTTAAAAAATAAGTACAAAATGAAATTTTAAGAGAAAACTATGAATCGGATAATTCAACTACTTAAGGAGAATTGCAACCTCATCTCTCACTTGAGTTGTTTTAGAATATAATAGTAGTTTATCCTACAAAAAAAAGGTCAAATTATCAATTATTTATTCAAGATAAGTTAAATCGACTTTAAATTTAATGCATTATAAAGGTCTTATATCAAGCTTTACCTGCAATTATTTTTCTATGATAAATATGGCTTCATCAAATGCTTGCTTACAATTGTGGAACGGCGAGTCTCCATATGCCATATAGAGAGTAAAAAACAATCAAATTCCTAAATTTGTTATATTAACATGAAAAAAATGTTCAAGTGTGTGTTCAAAGTGTAAAAAAGTAATAAAAAAAGGATTGATTGAGGAATGATATCGACCAAACACAACCTTAAAAATCGGGCATTGCACCAGTATAGAATCTGACTGCATCTGCATATCAGTTATCTTTGATGCACTCCGAAATCCCAAAGCCTTGTCACACCCGATGACGAACCCGCGAGAAGTACTTGCTATCATCCATATACCATGCTTGAAGGGCTTCCTCTCGAGGATCCTAGACGAAAGTAACATATCAAAATATGAAAAATATGATTCTTCTTATTTCTTCAAAATTCTCAGCAACCCAAAATGTAACAGAAGCAGTAGCAGTACACATATTAATAAAATACTCATGAAATCAAAGTTAATATAAAATACTCATATAATAGTAAGGAAGCAAAGAACCAACAAAATAAAAATAAAAATGTACAAACAAAAACAGAATACAAACAAACACATGATAAACACAAGAAACAGATCCATAAAATATGAAATGAAGTTAAATTAGAAACACATAAATAACACCAACATAGAGAACTCGCATATTTGTCAATAATGTATCACATGAGATCCTAAAACTCACATCCAGTCTTACCTCATGAATTTTCCAAAACAAAAATAAAGGCAGAGTTACAACTTCTCTGAAATTTCACTTTATCATAAATGAAGCAGAACCATTGAAATCAACAAAAAAATTAGGTATTAGGAGTTAATAATTTCATCTATATAAACTGAAAGGACAAAAAACCCATACCTAATCGATCTCTTTCTTCTTCACTGTTAGAGAAAAAGAAGGAAGAAGAAGATAAAAAGGAAGAGAAAAGAGATAAGATGGAGTCAGAAGCAAGCACATAAAGAAGAAGAAAGAGAAAAGAGGGAGAGAGAGAGAGAGAGAGAGAGAGAGAGAGAGAGAGAGAGAGAGAGAGAGAGAGAGAGAGAGAGAGAGAGAGAGAGAGAGAGTGAGAAGATTGTGTAATTGTTGAATTAAAGTAATTAAAGTTATATTTACTATTGGGACAGAGGAGAAATCTGCAACGTTGGTACTGATGAAAAAGTTATGGTTTGGTTACATAACAATGCAGGTAAATTGGATATTGTACATTTGTAGGTCAATAGTAACACAAACAGACCAAACGAATAGTTTGAATGTAGCCAATTTCTGAATTTAGTCACAAAAAGTATTTTTTAGACACATTTTACCCCCAAAATAAATAGGTGTAATTTTCTTAGCAAAGGGAAAATTAGTATTTACCAGGTACATTTGTTTTCTTATTTTATAGATTACTAATATCAAGTATAATTTTTGTGAATTTTGTAAAAAATTATTGTACTATTCTGCTCATATAGTGCGTTTGCAACTGAAGTACTTTCATCTATAATTGCAGGTAATTTGTCTTGCCTAATAGCATAATCTATGTCCATCCATCATAGATGGAGGGGAATTATTTCCTTCCACGCCTTATAGTTATCTCCTCTGAGCTCGAAAATATCACATCGGATATCACAAAAATTAGCGGTTTAAGAATCTAAAAAGTAAACAAAAATTTATGTCAAAATTTTGAGACATAAATATTATCTAAATTACATGTATTATCAATATAAATATACCATAAAATAAATCTTGCAACATAATAAAAATTATATGTGGGCTAAATTTTTAATGTCATAAGAATTATTTAATTTTGTGATAGATTTTTTAAACTACATACACAATTTTATACATAATGTGTTGAAATTGTTTTCTATCCAAAATTTATACTTTATAATAAAATTATCGAATTACATATCAATTCATAATTCTTGTGGACAAGTTATGAAAAACAATTTGATATTTTATCCTAATTAATTATACAAATATGGTGAATATTCCTGTCGGACAAAATTCATTATATCATATATAGCATGTCTTTGGAATTTTTAAATACCACGGTAAAATAATTAATCACAATTTTATGTCTAATTATTTATGTGATCGCAAAATATTAAAAATAATCTCAATTAATTTAAGAATGTTGTACCTAATCCAAACTAATCAAATTATAACGCTGCATAACAATTCAATTATATGAGAGATCAAATAAATAAATAAGATCTCACAATAATTGCTTAACAAAATAATTATAATAACATTATAAATCACTTTTGACTTTTGAGTTATGCATAGATTTATTTCAAAATAAAAATGAATAGATCAAACATAACTTATCAATAAACAAATTTATGTTTATATGAATAAAACAATAAAGTATACATATTAAACATACAGTTTATTTATAAATTGAATACAAAAAGCAGAGGCAGTGGGGGCTCTGAGTCTGAAACCATATGTTAAACCATAATTTGTAAAATGATCTCATGATAACAAAAGAACAACAAGATCAATAAACTAGCAGAAATAAATAAATAAATAAATCATACTCTTTTTAAAACAAAAATCTCATAGGACCACATTAAAATTGGTTTTTATTATTAATAAGAATTATTATTAAAATTATAAAAAACACTACCGTCAAAAGATGGGTCAAGCACCAAAAGATGATTCTGATAGAATAGATGGAAAACGATATGTGATAATACCTGAAATAGTAGTACACAACAAGCTGCTAAATGTCAATAACCAGCATTTTGAGAATGATAGAGAGTAGAATTATATTATTTAGGTTAGTTTATTAGTTGAGTTTTTATTATATTTTAGTTGGGTTTTTTAATTATCTTTTAAATGGACTTTTAGTGTTTGGGCCTCTTAGTTTAATCCATTAGAGGTATTATATATGTAGACTCTATGAGACATTGAAAAATATCAATGAAAAGAAATGAATCTTTAGCTCTTAGTATTACTAAAAGGCCCACTCACTTAGAGGATTATGTGCTGAATTGAGACTTTTACTTTAATAATTTTTATTATTCCTTTAGCTCTTTTTGTATTTGGACATAGCCCATGTTACTGACCCGCTTTGCTATTTGTATATAAACCACCTTCTCATCTAGGGTGAGGCAGAAAATTAATGAAAAGCTTATTTCTTCTTGTTTTGTGTTTATTCAATGGTAGAACTTAGTATTTGGTAGTAGTAGCTAATCCTTTTACATCATTGGTGCTTGCATCCTGCTGCAGAGTTTTTTGCTGAAGAAGGCCAACGGATGAAAGCACCAATGATGTAAAAGGATTAGCTACTACTACCAAATACTAAGTTCTACCATTGAATAAACACAAAACATGAAGAAATAAACTTTTCATTAATTTTCGGCCTCACCCTAGATGAGAAGGTGGTTTATATACAAACAACAAAGCGGGTCAGTAACGTGGACTAAGCCAATCAAATACAAAAAGAAAGGAATAATAAAAATTATTAAAGCAAAAGTCTCAATTCAGCACATAGTCCTTTAAGTGAGTGGGCCTTTTAGTAATACGTTTGGGCCTGCCTGGGCCTTTTAGTAACTAAGAAAAATAAAGATTCATTTTTTTCATTTAAAATTTTTCAATGTCTCAGAGTCTACATATATAACTGAAGGTTTTGCTAACATTTAACAATAAGCTTCTTTTTCTTGATATAAAAAAAATAACACGGAGTTAACAAAGTTGGAAATGTGTTCGCCTTATAGAAAAGTTTTACATGTTTAAAAATTATAAATTAAAAAAAAAAAACTTATCAATGTCTTGCTTGCAAAAAGTCTAAAAAAACAAAACGATATATAAAAAAACCAAAGGATATAAACATATTTTTTGCAGTAAAATAGTTTTATCCTGTCATCCAATAAAAAGCAATTAATTTGCCGTGTCATTAAATTGCTTTTTAAATAAAAGAATTGTTTAATTGGATACATGATGGTGATTGGTTGAGAGTGTAACTCATTTTCTCTAAACATATTAGAAAATGGGAAACTAAAATCTTATTTCATCTATAAAAGAAAATGTCTAATAAATCATATCAATTTTGTTAATTCAAGTTAATATAAAGAAAAATATTTGTAGATGTACTTTAAAAAGTTTGTATAGAGATTAAAATTTGATTTATTTTAATGCAAAAAATGACTTACATTAATTAAATAAAAGTGTTTAATTTTTACATATGTTTAATTTGCAACTAGTACTACCTTAACATTAAATTATAAACGTTAATTTGTAAGTTTTTTTTCTTTCTAATTTGTAACTAATACTACCTAGCACACTACTATTTGTCTTTTATTATGCACTTTATTATTCTTTCTTTTCAATTCTTTTAACATTTCATCATATTTTATTATATCTTCAAACAATATCACATTACTATTAAAAGATTTAATATTTATGTTGATATTATAATTATTTCTTATTTTTTAATTAATAATTATTTTAATAATGAAAGTCATTGAATCTTTTCAAATCTTAAAAATTTTAAACATCTATATTTATTTATTTTTTTGGTTTATAACCACCGGTTTAGTCCGGTTCGGGGGAACAGCTCTGGCATCAAGTGGGTCAAACCCCCTCCCGATCGCAGTTGCGGGGGATCGAACCGTGGTTCTCCCTACCAAATCCAGCGCCAATCACCACTGGACCAACTAACGATTGGTAAACATCTATATTTAAAATCTCAATGAATACATTATACACCCCCTTAATAATTAAATATTCATATATTTGACCATTTATGAATTATATTAATGTTTTTTTACTAATAACTTTCCAAACATACTTTAAAGAAGATACTATAATTAATTGTCAAGTTTTTTCAAAAGAAAACATTTGGTCAACACGGATGTTCTTCAACAAAAACCATGTTTCTTCCCTTCATTCCAAACTCCCAAAATTCATTCTTTCAAAATTTGCACTAAAAAATGAACACATCAACCTCAACACCTTCTCCTCCACCGCATTCCCCCTCCGGCGACACCGAACCCTTCCTCCTCCGCACTCGCCGCTCCCTCAGCCGCACTCCACCTCCGCCACTCCGTACCGCCGCTCGTTTCTTCCGTCGAGCTAGCTCAGAGCGAATGATGCTCCGTGAACCGTCGTTGCGTGTCCGGGAGAGGGCGGCGGCGGAGGTGGAAGAGCGGCAGAGTGAGTGGGCTTACTCGAAGCCGGTGGTGACACTTGACGTGGGGTGGAATTTGTCGTTTTTGGTGGTTAGTGCTGTTGTTTTGTGGGGTAGTAGGAAGGAGGAGGTGTGTGTGCCTCTTAGGGTGTGGATTTTGGGGTACTTGTTGCAGGGATTGGTTCATTCTTTGTTTGTTGTTTTGGAATTTAGAAGGAGGAGAAGGAGGAGTAACCGTTTTGAAGATGATTCTTCTTCTTGGAGTTTTAGTTCTGAGAGTGGTTCTGATGTTGCTTCTGAGCAGTTTTTGGAGAATCAGGAAAATAGGTACAAACAAACAACTTTCTCAATTTCAATTTCTTGTCCTTTTTGTTTTTTTCATGTATAATTAGTTAGTTTTTATATAAAGTTAATTTAATTTATAGAATCTTGTTTTCTTAGGACAGTTAGAGAATATGTGGTAATGTAGGAGGATATTGTTTGACTTGGTCCTGAGAATGTGCTTCTCTCAAGGTCTCAGGATCGAATCACGTTAGATATTATATTATTCATTCCTGTATTGGATCAGACATAGAGAGTTTTGCTATGTGGCTTTAAATGAGCCTTCAGCTAGTGGATAATGGGATTGATCCCCTTAGATTAGTCGGTCACAAGGCCAGATATCAAGATTTAAAAAAATAATAATAATCATTCAATATATGCATTGCGTTATGCTATGACGCAGTTCAAAGTTCATTGTCATTGCCTACTAAGTTATGTAACTTATGTTTATGATTCAAGTATCTTGTTGTGATTGTGGTTAAGGCTATGCTGTATTTAGCACTGGTGGAGTATATAGCTCTTTGTTTTTGGCCTTATACAAGTTTATGAAGCGTATTGTTCATTTAATTTCAGTATCTTGAAGTACATAGAGTCGGCGAATACTGTTCTATCATTCGTATGGTGGATTCTTGGATTCTACTGGGTAACTGCTGGTGGCCAGAGTTTGACAAGGGATTCGCCTCAGCTTTATTGGTTAGTTACAACTTGGGACAATATATGTTATTGATAAAATTGTTTGCTTTATGCATTTGTTCCATATTTCTATCTTGCGAATGTGTAACCACTAACCATCACGCGTGTTGTATTTTGCAGGCTTTGTATCATATTTCTTGCTTTTGACGTTGCGATTGTTGTGATCTGTGTTACTGCTGCGTGTCTCATTGGAATCGCCGTTTGCTGTTTTCTTCCATGCATACTTGCTATTTTGTATGCAGTGACTGATCAGGTAAGGTAACACAGATCAAAACAATCTTTTTTCAACTTTATCAGACTTAATTTGATATTTAATGTGGCAACAGGAAGGGGCAACTAAGGAAGAGATTGACCTGTTGCCAAAATATAAGTTCAGAATAATAAAGGAATTTAAGAAAGATGGCGATGCCCAAGAATCGTCCAGAGGAGTGATGACTGAATGTGACAGCGATTTAGCTTCTGAGCATATTATTGCCTTAGAAGATGCAGTAAGTTAACCATATCATTCTAAGATATAATGCAATCCTTTTATATGTTCTTTTCTTTTTTTGGTCTAGTAGCTTAGTGCCTCTTAAAGATGAATAAGTGAGATGTCACGGGTTCGAACTCGCTTCTGCAGTCGGATGTCCCTGCACAGCTACCAACTGAACTAGCTTAACGACGCTATCCTTTTATATGTTCTGATGGATGGTTCATTGCAGGAATGTTGTATCTGTCTTTCTGCCTATGACGATGGAGCTGAACTTAGAGAACTTCCTTGCAACCACCATTTTCATTGCGCATGCATCGACAAATGGCTGCTCATCAATTCTACCTGTCCTCTCTGCAAGTTTAACATTTTGAGCACCGATAACCTCCAACAAGTTTGAACTACTTACTTGGTGCATCAACAAGGACGGTGGCACAACCCTTTTTCATAACAATCTCAGATGAATTACTGATAAAAATTAGAGAAAGAAAAAATAATTTACATTCTAACTTGATTAGGTAAGGATCACCTACAATAGTAATCAGATTTCTTGCTCATGATCTTACTTATTGTTTATTACTGTTTCCCTTAAATGACAAAGTTATAAAGTAGAATGAAAATATTAAAATCCCTGTGTATTAATAATGTTAGTCTTGTAAATTCACATGATTGTGTGGTGGTCTATGGAAATGTTTATATTAGTACATAAATGTTATGAGGAGTGAAGATTCAAGCATCTGTTTTGTTAAAACAACTGTGGTTCAAATGTTAAAACAACGTAATATTTGACTACAAAGTTTGACTAATATATCTATTGTTCAAAGTTAGGGTTTATAGATTGCATTTTGTGTTTAAATACTGATGTCTGATAACAAGCAAAACATCAACTAACATCTGTCTAATAACAAAAAAAACAACAAAAGTAACACATTAACAGTTTCTTTGATGATTGCTCAACCAAACTGGAAACCCAGTTACAATCTCACCGGAACCATTGCCAGCGACCGGAATTCCGGTTACCGGAAAAGAATATTCCATTGCTTTCACCCTCACTGAAATATTGATAACACCATTTCTCCTAACCTTACTGTCCCATAACCTATAACTCAAAAACTGAACATGATTATCATGCACATGCAAATCTGAAACTGGTATTCTTGTCATTCCAACACTCTTAATATTCCCCCATGATGTTTTGTATTTCACATCAGCTATTATAAACCTTGACTTCAATGGCACTTCTATTACAAGCTTCTCGTTCCATGAAACACAGTTTCCACCATCACATTCTTCTGAGTTTTCTTTGGTGGAGTAACAATTTTCATTGGTTGAACTTGAATCAGACCAAAGAGAAACAAATGCATTTTTCTTTATGTAGTTTTCATTATTCACGTGGAGGTTTTCAGCATTTAAAATTGTGATTTCTAGAGTATGAGACATTGGGATAGTTAGCTCCAAAAAAGTTGAAAATAATTCAGAGTATGTGGGAAATGAAATGGGAAGAAGTGAGGATATAAATGTGGGTTTGTGAAGGAAATGTGAGGGAAAGAAGAGAGAAAGAGAGAGGTTGTTTCTTTATGTTGATTTATTTGTGTTAAGGAAAAGTTTGAGAAGAATGAATTAAAGGTAATGGGGCATGGTCCAATTTGTGAAGGAGTATGGAAAATGCATGTTGACAATTTGAAACTGTGGTTAGGGGTTAGAAAAATGAGCTACGATATCAGTGGTTGTTTGGACTTGTTGGTGGCTGAAGTTACATGGAAATTTCATTTCTGTAGAGAGTTTCCAAAGCTTTCTGGGAAATGGTTGTAAATCTGTTCCAAGATCCAAATGCTGAGAAATTTCCAATTAGAAAGAAATTTAAATCATAAATTTGAAAAATCAAATTAACCGGCAGTTTTTGGGACTCTCAAAATATAGCTGCTACATAATTGGATGATCCTAAACTGTGCACTAAGGGCACAAGATAAGAAACATAGAAATAAAGAAAAATTCAAAAAAATAAAATTGTGATGGTAACCATGGATGTATTTTTTTGGTATATTGCCTTAACACGAGATGAAACTGAAAAGGTTTGTCATAGATGATGAAAAAAAATCAAAAGTCTAGCACTCAAAGCTGAAGCAATCCGACTGTGGTAGTAACTAGTAACATGTCTCTCATAATAAAGAACTTCAAAAAATTCCTAATGCATGAGAAGAAACAAAGAGAGGAACATGGAGAATCCCCATTCATTTTAATATGCTATTTATGTGAAAAGAAGTGACACATCAGGTCAAATTATCCTTTAGTTAAAAAAGTCAAATCAAAAGAAATTTAAAAAAATCTCAAAATAAGGGCAAAAAAGCTTATGTTACATGGGAAGATAGCGATATGAAATCCTCAAATAAAGAGGAAGAAGCCAATATCTTATGACAAATCATCAAGATGATGAGGTAACATCTTAATTTTTTTTATCATGATCTTTTTCGCACTCGTAAGAAACTAACAAAAGAAACAAGCGAATTGGAATAAATTGTCTCTATATTCATGGATATTATTTCCTCTCTTAAACTTAAAAATAAAAACCTTGAGAAAGAAACAGTAGGGATGAGATATCACTACTTAAGAGAGCTTGTGAGTGAAGGAAAGTTAAAATTGGGGTATTGCAAAAGTGAAGATCAAGTGGCCGATTTTCTAACCGAAGAAGTAATAATTGAAGTATTCAAGAGGTTGAAGAAACACTTGAATATGGAAGACTTGAATTAAGGTGGTGTATTATGAAAAGAGTAATTCAAGTTAGTGTAACCGATTACAGAATGAAATGTATAATCGTTTACCACCCCTTTAGTAGCAGTTAGAAGCAAACAGAAGCATCATGTAATCGATTACCACCCCTTGAGGGGCAATTAGAAGCGAACAAAAACATCATGTAATCGATTATCACCCCTTCAATTTTCAATTAATTACATCAAATATGTAATTGATTTCGAAAAGTTTATTTTTTCATTAGTTGGTTAGCTACATTGATGTATTGATGTGTTGTTGTATATAAACCCAATGTTGGATTATTAATAAATAAGAACAATTATGTTCACCATAATTCTCTCTAATTTTCTCGCTCTCTCTATTATTCATTGGTTTATCATTTTCATCTTCTGATTGGATTTTCCCCTAATAGATGCTTTACAATGTCTTTCCCATGAAATCTTTATTTTCTCTCTTTCCTTTACTTTACATTGACTCAACTTACCTTAACAAACCACATTGATGTGAAGCTAAGCCTTAGAGCTTCTAATAAGTATCCAAACACTATTAGGCTTTGTTTGGATTGATGGAATCGGATGGAGCGGAGCGGAATGAAATGGAATAAAATGATATTCCATTGTTTGGATAATTTAAAAACGGATGGAGCGGAGCGGAAATGAGTGGTATGGATTCCATTCCATTCCATCACTTACCACCATATTTCTTCCCCTCCGATTTGGGCGGAATGAACAATTTGTCTTATTCTGTTCTAAAATTTCCAAACAATGGAATGGTATCTTCGTTCCGCTCCGTTCCATCCCACTCCGTTCCGCTCCATTCCGCTCCGTTCATTTCGTGATATCCAAACATAGTTCATTGCTAAGGTCACTTGCATATCAATAAATAACGAATACAATTTCACGCAGCTAAACTCCCTTATGAAATATTTGATGCAGAAACTGAGGTTTTTTCAGCACATGGTGTTTCCTTGAAGCTCAACATTTGTTTATCGCAGCAACGTAGCATTATTATAAAGATAGTATGAGGAAGCAGAACTGATTTTATGTGTTTCTAAAACCAAGGCATAAATATTTGTTCAACTCCAATGCTTCTACTGATGCACTTTTTCGCCGTCTCTGGATGCAAGCACCGATGAAATAACGGTGCTACAAGTCGTTATGCATAAGCTGGGCTCCAAAGTTCTAGTCTTTTCTCACAACCGATGCAACCCATTCAACCTTAGGTCATTTATCCATTGTATACACACTGCCGTTGCTGCTTCGTATCAATCTATCTACCATTCCAACCAGCTCCTTAATGGGCTGTCAAAATCTGGTCGAGTTGACGATGCACGGAAACTGTTTGACAAAATGCCTCAAAAGGATGAATATTCTTGGAACACCATGATATCTGGCTATGTTAACGTGGGAAGACTAGTTGAAGCAAGGGAACTTTTTGATGGGTTTTCATGTAGGAGTTCCATCACATGGTCCTCTCTTATATCCGGGCATTGTAAATTCGGGTGTAAAGCTGAGGTTTTTGATTTGTTTAGGTCAATGAGGTTGGAGGGTCATAAACCTTCTCAGTTCACTTTAGGAAGTGTTCTCAGGGTGTGTTCATCATTGGGTTTGATCCAAACGGGGGAAATGATTCATGGGTATGTTGTAAAGAATGGATTTGAATCTAATGTGTTTGTTGTTACTGGACTTGTTGACATGTATGCGAAATGCAAGTGTATTTTAGAAGCTGAGTTTCTTTTCAAGGGGTTGGCATTTGATAGGAAAAATCATGTCCTGTGGACTGCTATGGTTACTGGATATGCTCAAAATGGTGATGGCCGTAAGGCGGTTGAGTTTTTTTGTTACATGCACACGCAAGGGGTTGAGTGCAATCAGTATACCTTTCCTACTATATTGACAGCATGTTCTTCTGTTTCGGCTCTTTGTTTTGGGGAACAGGTGCATGTTTGCATTATAAGAAGTGGTTTTGGATGCAATGTTTATGTTCAAAGTGCATTGGTTGATATGTATGCGAAATGTGGAGATTTAAACAGTGCAAGGACAGTGTTAGAAACTATGGAAGATGACGACATTGTTTCGTGGAACTCCCTGATTGTTGGGTGTGTAAGACATGGGTTTGAACATGAAGCTCTACTCTTGTTCAAAAATATGCATGGAAGAAATATGAAGATTGATGATTATACATTCCCATCAATCCTGAATTGTTGCGTAGTAGGTAGTATAGATCCGAGATCTGTTCACGATTTGATAATCAAAACTGGATTTGAGAATTATAAACTTGTTAGCAATGCTCTTGTTGACATGTATGCCAAAACTAGGGACATGATTTGTGCGTACACAGTGTTCGAAAACATGTTTGAGAAAGATGTCATCTCATGGACCTCCCTTGTCACTGGTTATGCACAAAATGGCTCCCATGAAGAATCATTGAAGATTTTTTGTGATATGAGACTCGCAGGGGTAAATCCAGACCAATTTATTGTTGCAAGTATTTTGAGTGCATGTGCAGAACTTACTCTTCTAGAATTCGGTAAACAAGTGCATTCAGATTTCATTAAATCAGGCCTTTGGTCATCACGGTCAGTGGATAATTCTCTCGTAGCCATGTATGCAAAATGCGGATGCCTAGATGACGCGGATACCATTTTTGTTTCAATGGAAGTTAAAGATGTAATTACATGGACAGCTCTTATAGTTGGTTATGCACAAAATGGTAAGGGAAGAGACTCCTTAAGATTTTATGATGCCATGGTTTCAAGTGACACAAAACCAGATTTTATCACATTTATAGGATTATTGTTTGCTTGTAGCCATGCTGGTCTTGTGGATGAAGGTCGCAGATACTTTCAACAGATGAACAAGGTTTATGGAATAAAACCTGGTCCTGAACACTATGCCTGCATGATTGACCTTTTCGGACGGTCAGGAAAACTAGATGAGGCAAAAGAGTTATTAGATCAAATGGATGTGAAACCAGATGCAACTGTATGGAAATCACTCCTTGCTGCATGTAGAGTGCATGGAGACTTAGAGTTGGGAGAAAGGGCAGCTACAAATCTTTTCGAGCTGGAAGCTAACAATGCTATGCCTTATGTTATGCTGTCTAACATGTATTCTGCTGCTCATAAATGGGACGATGCTGCGAAAATTCGTAAGCTGATGAAATCGAAAGGAATAGTAAAGGAGCCTGGATGCAGTTGGTTAGAGATAAACAGCAGGGTGCATAACTTCATTTCTGATGATAGAGGACATCCAAGGGAGACTGAAATTTATTCCAAGATCGACGAAATTATGGTAAGAATTAAGGAAGCCGGTTATGTACCAGATATGAATTTTTCTTTGCATGACATGGATAAAGAGGGAAAGGAAGTTGGTCTTGCTTATCACAGTGAGAAACTGGCTGTTGCTTTTGGATTATTAGCTGCTCCACCAAGTGCACCAATCAGGATATTTAAGAATCTTCGAGTTTGCGGAGATTGTCATTCTGCTATGAAATATATATCAAGAGTTTTCGCTCGCCATATAATCTTGAGGGATTCAAATTGTTTTCATCATTTTAGAGAAGGAGAATGTTCTTGTGGGGATTATTGGTAGTAATTTTTTTCTTAAAAACTTCCATACAAGTAGTGTCCTCTAGTTTCATGAGGAATTAATCCACGTGACATTTCAAGCTTTTGAGGCTTCTACTATCAAGCAATTAAAGTTAAAGTCCACCACACTACCAATTATGCCCTTTTCTTAAAAATAATTTTCAAAGCTAAAAGGTTATTTTTGTCATTTCATAATCAACTCATTTTATTCACCACACATTCAACCCAATTTTGCCACCTATCTTCCATTCATTCTCTCTCCTTCAAATTTCATCTTCTTATAATATTACTTTTATTCTATCTCACTTCTCCACATTTATTTTTCATTTCATTTCTATTTACTTTTCTCTCTCTCTTACAATTTTCTCTCCAATATTTTCACTTTCATTTTAATTTTTTCTCTCAAAATTTTAATAAATTGAATTAATATAATTATTAAAAAAATTATTTTCAAATGTCAAAATTATTCATAATTTTTTTAAAAAAATATTTTTACATGTTAAAATTTATATTTTTCCCACGGATCACTATGAACAAAATACCTATTTTATTTTAATTAAGATTATACTTATTTGAGACACAAAATTCTTATTTTCAAATGTCAAAATTTTCTATTTTTCTCACGGGGCACTATCAATAAAATAACCATTTTATTTTAATTAATAATTGTCTTTATTTGAGATATGAAATTCTTATTTTCAAATATTCAAATTAAATTTAAATCATTATTATTATTATTCATTTTATAATTAAATAACTCATTTCAAATTTACATGTATATTTAAATCTAATCTATATCGTATTAAATAAATTTGTAACGGGATACGATTAGTTAAATTCACGCAAATTTGTTTTTGATAAAAATTGCTTTCAATATGCATTTGAATACAAATTAACTATACAAAATTATTTTAACCTGTACAAATTCATAAATATCTAATTTTTTATATAATTATATTTATCATTCAATATTCTAAATATCTAAACAAATTATATATATAATATCAAATAAATGTACCGCACCGCACGGGTAGTTTACTACTGAATACACAAAATTTGATGTTTCTGTTGTACTATCAAGGATAAATTCTTTTTTTTAATGTCATTTATACATAATAGATTCACATTTTTCTAGAAAACTATGAACTTGTGTTTGATACATAAATTGTTTAGGGATGTAGGAGGATGCAAGACTACATTTTTTTTAAATTGAAACTGTACATTATGAGCTGCAAAATGGTAACATTCGAGTTTAGATCAATGATAGTTTGTTTCTTAAAATATTGCATTAGTGAGAGATTTAGCCGAACAATTTGAGGGGCGTGCCCAAGAATGTTTCTTTATACCGAGTAACTTGCTGCTGCTATTGGCAGAGAATGTCATCTTAACTATGAAAACGACATTCTGGTTACCAAAAACTGTGATTTTCATTCTTACAATAGAAGAATTATTATCTGAACAATTATGTAACGGTCGCCATTTATGGTATGAAGTGGTGGTTGAAAATTACTTGCAAATCACTCTAGTATTCTTGGGTGGCTCAAAAGAATTACTGGAAAATGATCCATTCTCAATATGAAATATCCACTGAGAATGTTATGAAAAAATGATTACAAGTCATCAAATTTATAGAGATTTAGTTCTCCTAGAACTGTAGCTTAACATGACTTAGCAGTTAGCAGAACTAAGAGAGAAGCTTGTGGAAAACTTAACAAAAAAAAAATGACTAATTTGATTGATGATTCCACATAGTCCACTTTGAGGAACAAACAAGCTGGAACTATATGAAGCATGATTAAAAGAATTGTATGAACTCATTATCTTATAAAAAATTGAGGCATACATCAATCATAAACTACTTAAAAAATAGAAGTAATACTTTTAGCAGGCACTCTCCTACATCATCCATGTGATTGTCATCTGCAGGTCCTTGATAAAGAGGTTGCGCGTGTTTTGAGGTTCAAATGAGTTGTATAGTCACGATTTGCGGGTTGGACAGCAGAGACCTAGCGAAGCTAGCATTGCTGGCCTGGTTATCTATTCATCCAAAAACCAATTTACAATGCCGGAGCAAAAAAAATCAACTCCTTGCATGCTCAGGAATGAGACGCCGACGCAACTCATCGGGTGCGCCTGCCAACTCTGCGACATTTTTTATTTATATATGTTTAGTTTATCACGCAAAATTTCAATGGATCAATCATGTTTAGTTTATCACCATGTTTACCTTGAGCTGTGAAATCAAACAAAGGGGGAAGTTCTTGCCCATTCGGTAAGCGTACATTTGGGTCCCGAAGATCGTCAAAGAAGGAATGTGCACATGCATCCAACTGTAAACAAAATATAATCATCACTTCTGTGACTGAATAAACAATAGAGCTACAAAAGGTGTCATTTTATTAAACTAAAATAAATTTCTTACAGCAGTGCAACGTAGATTTGGCGAATACTGAAGCATCCTCGATACAAGATCCACTGCTTCAGATGGCATACTTTTGTGAAAGATCTGCATATTACAAAAGTATTAATATCTTATCAATTATAAATCAGAGGAAATTAGGGAGTAAAGAGCTACTAACCTTGTGCCATGGGTGAGCTTTAATCTGAGGAAATTTGAATTCAGTGTAATTTGGATTCATGCACTTTATTTCTTCTCTGGTTGGTGTCCCCAAAATCTGTAGAACATAATTATGATTGACGATCAAAAAACAAACAGAAAGCAATTTTCAAGAAGAAGCCAATAAAGCAAAGAGACAAAGACAGAAAAATTTACCTTAATGATCTCTACCAACTGATCAACCCCACTCTCTCCAGGAAACAATGGCTGCAAATAACATAACTTAGTCAATATAAGAATCAATCTAACGTGTCATATTCTAAAGTTGATTGCTTACAAATGATATTAACACAGGCTCGACAAATTCTCACCTGTCCTAGAAGAAGCTCAGCCAAAACACAGCCAGCAGACCAAACATCAATAGCAGTTGTGTATTCGGTTGCGCCAAATATAAGTTCAGGAGCTCTATAATACCGCGAGCATATGTATGATATGTTGGGTTCACCAGGCATCTATAAAAGATCAATAATATCATGAGGTCGTGCATATACAATCATTAAATTTTCAAATTGATAAAGAGGAAAGAAAAACAAAACTTACCAACATTTTGGCACTCCCAAAATCACATATCTTTAACTGATGACTCGTAGGATTAACCTGGTGTTGCAATCACAACACAGTTAGCATTTCGTAAAACATGTATATGGTTTCAAACAAGAAAAACTTGAAAGATAAAAAGGAATTCATACTAATAGATTTTGAGGTTTGATGTCACGGTGACAGACTCCAACCACGTGGTGCATATAATTTAAACCGCGGCATATCTGAAAAGAGTTTTCACCACGATCAATCAATAACAGCACCAAAGTAACAAGGCCAGAGATACTGGCTGGAACCCAAATAATTATCAACTAAATTTTTATATTACCTGATAAGTATATAGTTGAACATAGAGTATAGGCATGTGTTGATGCATCCTGACATAGTGCTTTGAAACTCTGTATACAGTTTCAGGTACATACTCCAACACTAAGTTAAGGTACACCTCTTCTTTTTCAGCCGTTGAGTAGAAACAATGCTTTAGTTTAAGAACATTAGTATGTTCAAGCATACGCATAACTTGGAGTTCCCTATTTTTGTATCTCTTGTCTTGTAAGACTTTCTTAATCGCAACGGCTTCACCAGTTTCAACGCACTTAGCCTACAGCATTCGCAGCGTGGATAAGCAAAGAGAGTAACTTGACAATTCCAAAAGATGCACTGTCAAGGTAATAGAAATACCTGATAAACAACACCAAAGGAACCGGTACCAACAACACGTTCTGCCATGTATGAGATTGTCTGAGCGAAGCAAAAATGGAGTTATTGAATGTACAATAATGTAAGAGTATAGAGTGGAATAAAAATTAAGGAAATGATCAGAAAAATACCCGCTTTGGCTGTCCATCTCGACCACCGATAGACGTTGTAATAATTTGACCGGTTTCTGTTCCATTTCCGTTCACAATAGTTGCCTCCATGTCCTGTACGCAGAAAATCAATTACCAAGCTCAATGATCGATTGCTTTCCGAAAGAGCCTTGAATCATGAATATAGAAACATCACAAGAACATAGAAAAAAATGAATGACAATAAATACCTTTTCTTTGTTGGTTTTACTTTTGTCATCTTTAATTTTCATTTCATGCAATTCTTTTGGTAGCTGATCAACACCCGACTTCTCGGTTTTTGAGGCAGCAGAAACCATAGTATTACATTTGCTAGCTGTATCTTCTTGGGACGCATCTACATACTTATCCTGATTATTTCCACCTCCCTCAACACGATTTGTTTCCTCGTTTTCTTTTCCTTCGAACCCTTGATCAAACTTGGCTCTTTTTGTGGTAGAATCTCCACCCTGAAAACAAACAATTAGAACTTAACTAACACACATCTTGTAAATTCACGCATGCGAGATAAGAAAACCATGTCTCAAGTACATAAAATTTCCTATCTTTTCCACTTAATTCAGTTAACCATATTTAGTTCTAGTCATAATTAAACTAGGTGTGCAATCACAAATCATGTTAAGAGTCCAAAATTGGAAAATGTATGGCCTAAACATGTGCTTAATAGTGGCAGCAATCCTTCAAGTCGGTCTTATACATAGGCTCAACCACATACATTTCTTAAGAAGATATCAAAAGTCTGGTTAAAGATATGTTGGGCCACCTGCTATCAGATTTCCGCTCATGTCCAATCCATCAGAAAAATTTATGACTCGGACAATCCTCACCCTACAAGCCGGTTTTGTAGGGTTGACTTAGGCCCAACAATGTTTCTTAACAAATCACAACCAACATATTAACAAAAAACAAACAAGCAAAAGCTAATATACATTATCCAATCACATGTTTCTTGATCTTTCTTAACCTTGTTTTGGCAAGGCTACACTTTCAACAACACAATCATGTAAATCACACAAAAACACATTATCTTAGAAAATGAGAAAATGAGACAACCTATATGGCAGAACATAGATTTATGAGATCACAAAATGTTTTGAATAAAAAGCATCCACATCTCAAAAACAAAACAACAAAAAGAGGTCACAAAAACACAAGCACCAAGACCAAAGGAAAAATCATTTAAGAAACATCAACAAATAGATGCAAAAGTAGAAAAGAAAACCCAAGATCCAAATTAAGTAATTATTTAAATAAATAATAACCATAACAAGATTATCAAAAATATTGATAAAAAGTAACAACAAAAATGCAACATCTTTGAAAAATGATAAAAATAAAAATAAAATCTTTTTGAGGTTAAACTTACAGGATCTGATGAAATAGAGGTTCTCCCAGAAGCAATGCTCTTCAACCTTCTCATCATATTCATAGTTCTTAATTCCAACCCAAACAACCCAACTCAAATCAACCCACTCAAAACACCCACAAAGCAAACCCCAATTTTTTTTTCTCAACAAAAGAGAGAAACACAAATAAAAAGAGAGAGAGAAAAAAGCTTTTTTTTCTCTCTCTCTCTCTTCCTCTTCCTTCTACCTGATTCAGTTCCTGCAAACAACAACAACAACAAAAAATGGAACAGAAGAAGAGAAGAAGAGAAGAGAAAAATGGAAATGAAATGAAAACAAACAGCAACAGAAAACACAAATCTAATGAACCCTTTTTTTCTCTCTCTATCTAAAAATTGTGTGACAGGTGTTTGTTGGAATTTGAACGGTCAAACATAAATCCATCAATTCCAATCATTCTAAGCTTCAAAGTTTGTACCTCAGTCAAAGGAAAGATATTGACCGTTGATTAGAATGGACGGTCAAGATGTTATACTAGTTTTCAAAGCTTGTTGTTAAGATAGAGATGTGAGATATAAACGGAATATTCGAGGGTGTTAAATTAATGTTATTAAGATTAAGAGGATGAATCATATTCATATGCGATATTTTAGGATAATGGATAACGTAGAAACGTTTAATACTTTACGTGAAAATGAAACAATAACCAATGGTGCTAGATAGAGTTTAGGTTAATCTTCAAGGTTTCAATTTTCATTTCATTCTAATTATATTTAATGTCGTCCACAATTGAAATTTGAATAGAATCGTAGCTTTAATCATCTTGACCGTATTCAATATTCCAACATTGATTAACCCTTTTTTTTTAATTCCGGATTCAAACATAAATTCAACACAATTACAGGTGGAAAACGATCGGCAAGAGAAAATTTTCATTTGTCTGATTATTTTAGAACGACTTAAGATTTTAAACTTGCAATATGTAATGGGTTGGTTCTACTCCGTCCCGTATTTTTTTTAGGCACAAATATTTGATAAAATTTTACTTTCTCCATTTTTTTTATAAATAAATTTTAACTTATAGGTTCACTTAATAAATACACAAAAGCATAGTCCGTTCAAAAGCATATTGTATGAAGTTGCGGTACCATTTTTGTCATCCTCCTTCAAAAGGCTTACAGCTTAGCAGGAGTTGAATAAACACAAAACATATGCAAAGTAAATACACAATTTAAAATGAGTGATAGCGAAATAATTTATTCAAGACAAACATATGCAATGCACTAATGATGATTACTAAAACAGATAATGTCTATCATAAGTCGAATGTTCAAACAAACAGGAAAGAAATTGCAAATGAAAGTAAATCTAATGATCTAAAAGTCCATCTTTCTAGCCATCCACAGCATTAGCAATCTTGTTGTGATTAGGCATGGGAGCGGTGATCACGTTAGGAGTCTCAGGAGGGTCGAACTCGATTTCACCAACATCGATCATGTCTTGGATCTTAATCTTCAATGCCCAGCAGTTATTAGTGTTGTGCCCGGGACTATTAGAATGATAGGCACATCGCACATTTGGATTGTGCTTAGCAGACGAAGTGTTGATGTGTTGAGGAGGATCCCTCACGGTAATCATTCCTGCCTTCAACAGATATTGCAGCGCCTGATCTAATGACATGTTGATTTTGGTGAATTGGCGCTTAGGTGCATCTGGCTTGCGTCGTTGTTGTGGAACTGCCCCAACAGATAGGTTGCGTTCATTACGACTTTTCTGGTTGTACACCACATTGACTTCATTCTTCCCGTTATACGGCTTTTTCGTAGCACCAGATGAAGTAGCCACTTGAATTTTACCACTTCTGATTCCGTTTTCTACACGCTCTCCAGTCAGTATCAGATCAGTAAAATCAGATGACGAACTCCCCAGCAAATGACTATAGAAAGGACCAGTCAGTGTACTCATAAACAGGTCGACCAACTCTCTGTCAGCTAAAGGAGGTTGAACTCTTCCGGCCAGATCCCTCCATTTCTGAGCGTACTCTTTAAAACTTTCCTTCGGACCCATAGACATGCTTTGTAGTTGCCTGCGAGTTGGCGCGAGGTCAGCATTGTATTGGTATTGCTTATAGAAAGCAGTTGCTAAATCTTCCCATGTATGAATGTTGGCACCATCCAATTAATAGTACCACTCTAGTTGAGTTTCAGATAAGCTCTCTTGAAAAAAGTGGATCCATAGCATCTTGTCAGCAATATGAGGCTGAATCTTCCTCATATAGGACTTTAAGTGCAGCTTAGGACAGGAGACTCCATCATACTTAGCAAAGGTCGAAGTCTTGCACTTCAGAGGGATAACAACTCTAGAGATGAGTCCTAGCTCCTCAAAATCTAGCCCAGTTACCTTCTGAGTTTCCATGGCTTTCATACGTTCTTCCAGCAGTTTGTATTTGTCATCAGGATGTTCGTTCTCATAATAATAATCCTCTTCTTCCTTAGAGAGCTTGACAGAATCGTGGTTGCTTTTTGTGTCGGTTTTGACACTAGCATCATTGTCTTGTTCATCGTCGTCCTCTTTAGAAACCTTGACATCTTCAGCTTTTTTGAGTGGTCCTTGGAACCTTCTTCCCATGTTAAGGAAACCCGCAGATCTTCTGGGCTTTTTCTCTTTCTTGGTCAAGAGGGTTTTCAGCTCGTCTTGCCCCTTGGACAAGTTCAGAATCAAAGCTTGGAACTGGGCATTCTGAGCCTGAAGGTCTTTGACTGATTGCTCGAGATCCATGATACTAAAATAAACAGCAAGGAGGGATGAGACATTTAAATGTAGTTACAGCTTTATTGAAGAACTTTGGATTTTATCGTTGAACGTCCTTCTTTAAGAATCAAGCTCCCCATATCGAGTGGGTCATAGCCTCTGATTCGGGATACTTCTAAATTTGAAGGTACGTGGCTAGAGGAAAATAAATCCTCTTGCCCCTTGATAGGTACTGAGTCTCTGAATTGGAAGACAAATGGCCAAAGAAAAGTAAATCCTCTTGCCCCTTGATGGGAATTCAGTCCTTGATAAGAGCACCTGAAATTGTGCATCCTAAATCCCTAAGATCCTTGAAAGGGTTAGTTAACATGCAATGTTATGATATCATGATGTTATGTGAATGCAATGCATCAGGCAAAACGTAAGGTAATAAGGACAAACAAGTCCTACAAGGAAATCCTGCAAAGAAACCAAAGGGTTAGTAACACACACAAGTAAGTCACACAAGTGTCCTTAGGTTTAGGGGCTTGCATGAAGTTCGTAGGTAAGTACCCTCCCCACTGAAGTTTAGTTGGTTCAACCTGTCCTAGAATAGTAACCGGGTTCTATGGTGCTCATATCCCTGATCTTTCTCGCGGGCATTGTCTCAACATGGCACTCGATCGGCCAGCCAAAAGCATCCCTAGAGTCTAATCTCAATGAGTGTAGCATCGAGTATCAACCGGCTTCAGTCAGGAATCCAAAGCCAGCTATCTCGCTACTTCCTATAAGCCAAAGTCAAGTTCAACTAAGGTTCTAAGGGCGAATTAGTGCTTATGACACCATGCGGTAGCCAAACGTCTCCTCGATAATATTCAAGGACCATCAGGACAAACCAAAGCGTCGCAATAACGGTGGCCACCAGATCAACCATAACGATACATGTCGTACAGTCTTCTTGGTCTCTTGCCACATACCTAAGGTACACTAGATCCGGGTGTAGGATCTTTCACACAGCAGAATACCCAAAACAACCTTTAAAGATAAAGCAAACAAGTCAAACAAATTTAATGTGATCCTAGCTCTAAGGTAACCCCTCTTTTATTCGAAATCCCCAGCAGAGTCGCCAGTTCTGTAATACGGTGAACTGACTTTAAAGAAATGTCGCGGTAAGCAAGAGTCGCCACCGACTTTTATTTTATCCAATTTAAAGAAAGGCTAAAAGAACAGAAAAAAAACTTTTTTAGAAGACTTTGAGTTCGGGGGATAAGTTATACAAAGGGAAGGTGTAAGCACCCTTTGTATCCATGGTTATCCATGGGCTCTTAATTGCTTAGCTCACTTTGCTTGATTTGTTTGAAAAATTTGAAAGATAATAGTAAAAACTTTGTTTAAGGACTTTAGCTTGTAAATAAGCGTAGCCTTGTTTGAAAGTATTAGAAAGTTATTTGAAGAGAGTGTGAAAAAAGATTTTGAATTTAGAGCAATCAATTAGTGGCAACTACCCTAAGTTTTAAAATTGTTCTTTTAGACTTTAATGGGAAATGACTATCCATACCATAAAGAGGGCAGGTAGTCCTTTCATTGGATTTAAAAAGGGTCATCGGAGTTATCGTTCGCCATAAGACTGTCCCTGCCATAAAGAGGGCAGGTAATCTAGGGAAGGATAGAATAGTCATTTTAGGCAACAGGCGAGGATACCTTAGCAATTGGGACAATCATCATTTACCGAGGCAACATCGAGGGACAAAGTTGATGATGAATGAACTGAGGGCAACATTTGCTTTAGGTATCCTCGGAATCGAGGGACCTGACTATTTTTTTAGTATAATTAGAGGCAACAGGCAACAGGCAACAAAGAGATTACCCTAAAGGTGTGTGGGTGCACAATCACGTGGTCAAGTTCAGTGATGTTATCTTGTAATTAGGTGATTCTAGATTAATTACAGGCTTGCACTCCCTAAATTACTAACCATGGCAGAAAATAAAACAGTTAAAATTTTACGCTATTACAATAAACACCTGCGGGGATGGGGAAATTAAAAGGCGGAAAAATAAACCTAATCTATTACAATAAAACCCTTATAGGGTAACAGACAAATAAAGGCAGAAAATAAGAGAGAACAATAATTAATTTACACATCTTGAGCCTTCATCGCTCCTTGATCAACCCTGAAAGTTACGAATGAAGAAGAGAAAAGTTAGTGCATTACAGATCTACAACCCTAATTTATCAGGATAAATCAGAGTTTAAACAATCGGCTTAAATAAAATATGACTTCTATATGGAGAATTTTTTACCTCATTAAAAATTAGTGTCTTCTATTGTTATGTTTAGATATTGTTTATACTTTTAATATTAGTGAATGTCTTGTAATATATTTCACGAGTGTATTTGTAAACAAGTAATAATATTTTAGTTTTTTTTTTCTTATGAGGATAAACGGACTAAAGGAATAATTAGTAAGTGGACATTTTGTATTTAAAATATATTTTATACAATGAGGGTTGATTTTAAATTTTAGTGTTTTGGGTTTATCTTTCTTGATATTTTGAAGTTGAGCTAAATCAAGATGTTGTGGTTTTCTCGGTTGAAGAGAAGTTATGTTTGTTTGGTGATTTTTTTCCACGTGATTCTGTAATTTAATCTTTTTTTCCTTTTAATGACCAAAATTACTGGGAGGCTCCATAGGTACTCCTCTAAATTTGAAGAGGCTTCGTATCGATTTAGTCATTGTTGCAACTGATTTTTTCGGAGTTCTATTATCAATATTTTGGTTGGTCTGATGCAGGTGAATGATTTAGAGAAAGGTTGGCTTTTGTATCTTGAACGATAAAACTAAGCTTAGTTACCGATACATTCTTATGTCCACATGTGTTGTGAGTTATATATTTAATTAATTTTCATTGACCATTTGCGACTACTGTTACTATCAGCACGGATCTGTTAACAATAGTCACGGAGCTTTTGATTTTAAATTGGTACTAAACATTAAACACGGTAGTCATGAAGACAAATATTTTGAATTAGAGCAACCTACAAACTTTAATGTTGGAACCAATTGTGTATCCATCTCAACCAACATTGTTAGAATATCAGTAACACACTTTTTCCATAATCTAACCAATCCAGCCTTCAACTAATGACAATGAAAAACCAAAAGATTTCACTACTGCTAAAATGTGGCTTAAAGCTATTTTTGGAGTGTTTAAAGTGCATCTCATATCGTATGCAATTTGTATGGACAACTTCCGGATGCAATTTGAACTTTGGTGTTTTTAAAATGAGCACTTAATGCTATTAATGTTTGAAAACCGGTGAAGGAATATGATGATGCTAACTGGGATCTACGTGAAAAGGATATGCTAAGATTTAGACCATACAACTCCTCACATTCAGTATGATGCTCCACATTGTAATGTGAGAGACTTTGTCTGCATGTAGGCTCTTTTATGTGAAATTAAGTGCTTAAAAAGTACTATTATATAGTTCAATATACATTTCATATGATAATGATATTAATACTTTATAAAACATGTTTACTTATGCATCAAAATTTTGATTGTCATTAATAACTACGTCTCTAAGCAAGTTTTAAAATAGGGATGGCAATTTGGTCCTTATCCTATGAGTGCCCGTAAAAAATCTCTATAACGGATAAGGAAAAAATCTGCAAAAATAGATACGGGTACGGGCACGAGTAATTATCCATTAATATAAATGGGAACGGGTGTCGACACGGGTACCTTACTACCCACCCTATCTCATATCTGCACCGCCCTGTATATTTATATAATGATATTTATCTTCTTATATAAAAATGCATGTTTATCAATTTGTAAAAAAAACAAAAAAGGTGTGGATCTTAACTCAATTTATTTTGAAATTGTTTTTAATTTAAGATAATATATGAAAAACTAAAATAAATATTATTGATGTAAATTAATTTTGGTAAAATAGTTTTATCCTTATTTTATATAACAAACTACTTTGGTAGAATAATTTTTTTATTAATATTTTTAATATATTTTAAAAACAAAAGTGTGTGTACCACACCAGTATAGATAACACACCAGTATCGTGTGAACGCACAGATAATCATACCAAAATCCTTGCAAAAACACAGATTTTTACATTTTTTTTACAATTAAAGAAGATAAAAGTAAAACTTATATCAGTTGTACTACTGACTTTTCATCTTTTTTTTTATTTTTAAGTCCATAAACCAAAATTAAATACAACGTTAAACTTAATGCTTTTGCATCATTATCTTTTTGGACTTTTATTAAAATTATTTTTCTACTGCTTCAACTTATTTTAATTTAATTTTGGATATTTATGTGTCTCACTTATTAAACTTTATAAATTATTTTATTATTACAACTCTATCAACCTTAAAAAAAATATTTGTTTCTATTTTTTCACAATTGTTTTTTTACATAATAAGTGTTTAATAGTTTTTCTTAACAATAATATTTTTTTTTCAAATTATACAATTATCTTATAATCTATTTTTTTATTTTTAGTTTTTTCAATAATATTTTAATTTTATTTTATTTATTTGAATTCTCATAGCAATTTGGTAGTGGTAATGATTATGCCGTCCACAGTAGTACCCGTGCGGACGCACGGATATCCCACTAATTTAACTAAATATAAGAAATGCAAAACAATTAACTAAAGTCATTACCAAAAACTTATCAACAAGAAAGACAAACAAAACAAATTCACCATTTCATCACATTCAACAAACTATTACAATGAAATTAACTTTGCTATTTGAATGAGTCAACCCGAGTCAATACCCGAACCACCACCCTTTTCTAAAGATCCAAACTCAACCAAGTCTCGCATTCAGATCCTCACCACCATTTAAGGAGATTTTTTCCACGCGCGGTTCGTTCTTGACTCCACACCCTCGCGTTCTTCCCACGCTCCACTCAAAATTGAGAATTATCATGGCGCGTGCAATTCAACTCTCACACTGAAGTGCTGCTTTTATCTTCTGAACAGTACAAGAAATAAGATTATTCACCGTCTCCACTGATTCCACCGTCAGCTTCGCCGTGGGAAGACTATTCACAAGTATCTGAAACGCCACTGTCAAAAGAGATCCCGTCCCTCTCTGCTGCGACGCGCCGCCGTGACTATCACTCCCGTCAATACGTCCATCTGGTAACACAGCAAAACCTGACGGAAGTAACGCAACGTAAGCGGAGTCGCCCCCGTTCATTACCACATGCATTGCGGGAATATCCACCGGCGCGTACACAACAAGCGACCCCGACGCGTCTGTGCAAGTCTCCTGTAAAATCAGCATGCTACTCTGGTTTGAATTAATAGCCTGCAACAAGAAAAACAACATTAAAAATATTCAATTTTTATTTATTGTCGTTTACGTTAGGTTCTGTTTGGGGGGAGTAGTCAATAAGTCAAACCCTGGTACCACTTTTTTGTTTTTTTTCTTTCAAAATGAACTTAATTTCAAAATTTAACGTAAAATAATGAGATCAGAAGTTAGAAGAATAGGAAGTGACAAGAGTTTGATATTTTGACTTTTTTGTAAAGTTTACTGAACAAACGCTGTCCTATTTCTGTTACATGTTGTCCTCATAGATGCTTCCAAATATTTTCAACCCTGTCATTCTCAATTTCACCTTTTTATCCTATTGCTAAACGACAATGCAAGATTCACGTTTCTTCTTATCTTGAAAACAGTATCTTTATACAACAATAGAATCAAGAATAGTAAAACGTACACCATTCAAACTTCTAAATTTCAACTTTCTATTATGGTATTCATTTGGTAAATCAAACCTAACTTTAAGAGAATAATTTTCATTTGGAGTTTCTTCAGCTATGAGATTAAATTTTTTTATATTAGTTTTAAAAAAATTATAATAAAAGAATAGTATTATTCAAGATGGAAGAGAGAGATATTCATACACTAGCTCTTAGGAGGGACACACTGTTGCCATGGTCATGTCCTTTGGCAATGTGAGCCATTTCTTGCATTGGTCCACCGTTGGAGAGTATGTCCCACTCGCTTCTGAGCTCCTCGTTGCGAAGAAAATTGAAGACTCTTTGAGGAGAAACTGGCAGCCAAATGGAGGTTGCTGCACTTAGCACAACCCCCGATGGTTCACCTGGATCATTGACACTCTTCCGTGTCATGACCCTAATGTTTTCGCCCATGTTTCCTGTGTTTAGCTTGTTCCATTTATGTATTGTTGATGCACAAACTCCCGCGCAAAAGTTGTTTGTCATTCGTTGTGCTAGCTTTAGCATGCTACGCCTTCCTCCCGCGCTAATTGCTGCACAATATATAAACACAACTCTCTTAGGTTATTAGACATGTATTTTGTTAAGGATGTTTGCATATAGTGCTTGAATTCTCTAACTTTTGTATGTACATATTTGTATACCTGATTGTTCTCTAGTGGGGAGTGCTGATGACATTAAGATGGCTAGGCATTCGCATTGGCGTTGGAGGGTTGCAACCCATCGTTGTGCGCCAAACCCCATACCTAAGCTTAGCAAGGGCTTGTAGAGCTCGTGAACATCGTTTTCTTCGTATTCAGCATGCTCCACCCATGTCACCTACAACATCATATTTATGAATTTAGTAATTAGTATGTTATATATTATGTTAGTATTTCTCTGTTGTCAGGAATCGGATCCTAATTTTTTAGACCTTTCACAAATTTAAAGTCACTGCATAGCTGTCAATCGAGCTGCTATTCGATGACATCTACTCGTTCATATATGATGATCAGGAATGAATGATGATGGAATGGAATCATGGAAATGTATGGACAGAAAATCATGAAAAAGCCTGGCAATTAGGCTCAACAACAGACAAAGGTATCTTATTGAGGTCAAACAAGCACATAAAATAATGGTACTCTTACATAAAGTCATATCATCCGGGGTTTTAGAGAAGCTACATACAATATAGAAAAAGGCCATCGAGATTTGCTATATTTTGCAGTGTGGTGAACTCATTCCAATCACTCATCTACGAAAAAGACAAAATATCAAGTCTATTATCTTGACCTAAAGGGTCCACATTAAATATTTTAATTTAAATCACCTATATTTTATAAGATCCCAATTCCCAACCATGTCACACACAATCTCATGAATTAAAATAATATTCTTATAGAGAACAACCAAAGTATAGTATAGCATGAGAGATTGGAATGGAAACATCATATGAATATTTTATAGTAGTATTAGCATAGGTTAAAGTTAAAATACCAAACAAATTAATTGGTTAAAGTTAGAATACCAACCTTAGAGTAACCATTTGGCATATCTTGAACCACACAACCAGAAGGAAGCCTCCTACAGTTATGAAAAGTAGGTGCACCGCCAGAAGAAGCTTCTCTGAAGGTATCTATCGACACATCAACCACTGCCCATACCCCTTCTGCATGTTGCTTGCAAAAACGTAGAAAATTCACTTCTCTAACTGGAACCAACGGAGAAAGTACTTGAAGTTCAGCTTGCATCTGTAAACATAATCGTATTAAGTTCTCGGAGAATCTGTGTAGGTTAACCACAGTTTAATTGTGATAAATCTAAAAGGACGCTATTTTATCATGGTTTGACAGTGATAAATATTTTCTGAGACTATTTTTAACCACAGTTAAAACGTGTTAAATTTTAGGTTATATGCAGTAACGCGACTTGAAGGAACTCGAGAAAATATTAACCAAAGTAGTAACTATTTTATATACCAGTTGAAGAGCACCATTTCTAGTTCCATTTATTCCATTAGATATCACTTCACTTGTGGAAGCTCTTGCAATAACACAAGGAAACATCTCTGACCATCGATTCTGATACAACAGAAACCAAATCAGTTGTTAGTACAATAAAAAAATACAAACTAATAAATCACTGATACAAAATAATAAAGTGGAAAAAAGTTGAAAAAAAGCTTACTGAGTCCATTAAAGTTTCAACAAGAGCCAAGCTGTTTATGATAACAACACCACTTTCTCTAGAAGCCTCAGAAACAAAACCATTAGGTTTCAAACCAATACAAGAAGTACTAACTGTTCTTGTATATTCCTCATGGTTAAGAATTTCTCTTCCACTTTCATCACTTCTAATCCAAAGAGGCTCATTAGTTTGAGCCATTTTCACTAACTCATCCATTGCAGATAAAGCAAGTTCAAGAAACATAGATCTCTCCATTGATCTATCAAAACCATTTCCATTGCTACTATTTGTTACCATAGATCTCTCCATTGATATACCAAAATCTTGTTCTAAAGGCAATGTTGAAGGTAAAGTATTATGGTTCAAACCAACGAAACCGATGTCTAAACTTGAGTTTGGTAACGACGTAATCGGCCGGCCTAAAAACTTGCCGGCGAGCGTACAAACTCGGTCGAGCTCGTCTTTTAATCTCGCGTTTTCGATTCTTAGATGTTGTTCTTCAAGTGATATTTCATTGATGATAGCTGGTTCGCCGCAATTTGAACACATTGGATTCCTCAATGCTTCTCTTATTGACATGTTCTCAGCTCTTAGCTTATCGTTTGCTTGCCTAAGTAGTGAATTATCATGGCGTTCCAATTGAGTCTGACACAAACAACACAAGCATTAGTACTAGAAAAAATTGCATCAGATGTCTCTGCACAACTATCAACTGAGCTGCTGCTGACTTAAGCAGACACAGAAAGTGTAATTTTTGTTACCTTCATTTGTGTTCTTCTATTTTGGAACCAAAATTTAACTTGTCTTGTTTCCAAACAAAGCCTTTTGCTGAGTTCAAGTCTTTGTTTTTCATCAGGATGAGGACACTCCTTAAACATCCTACAAAAATCAAAAAGAAATTTTTTTCATGAATTTTCAACTTAAAAAGTGATTTTTTGTATGAAGTGAATTATGATATGTACGATTCAAGTTCTTGAATTTGTTGAGGAGTGTGTCGGTGATAACGTTTTTTTCTTGGTGGATTGTCGGCAGCATCAAAGTCATCACCAGAAACACCATCCATGTTCTCACTACCACCAGATCTACTTTCATGTTCATCTTCTTCTTCTCTACTCCTTCTCAAACCAATATTTGTTTGCTGTAATTCAGTTTTTCCAAAAACACAAAACAAAAAAAAATTAAGTGAAAAATAATAATAATAGCTTATTAGTATCATAAGAACAAGAGAAGATGAATCTCTTACAAGTGCTAAAGATAGGCCAGGTGAGTTGAACATGGATTTAACCAAAGTAGGAGATGATAAACGAGGTTGTTGTGAGATTGCACCAGAAGGCATTATTATTCTACTGTTGTTGTTGTTGCTGCTATGGTTTGTTCCGTTGCTAAAAGCATTAATATCCGCTTCTGCTATGAGTTTAGCACTTTCACCACAACCTGGCTTATTGTCACCAAAACTCATTAAAGTAGAAACTTTTTGCTTTCTTTTGTCAGTGATTATTTTGGTATTGATTATTCTTATCCTTGAACTTACAAGCTCAAGGCCTCAAGGGTATCTTGAGAAATAAATAGGGTTGCTAAGAATCAGGCTTATATACTTGGGTGTGGACAATCATAAGCAATTTTTTTAAGCTAAGAAAAAGTCATTTTTTCCTCTTTTCCAAAACAATGACTAAATTTTGAAAAAATAATGATTTATCTCTTATAATAACTTTTAATATATGTTTTTCAATTGTATATTTTAATTGATATGATTTGTATTAATTTTAATTTAATATATAAATACAAATTTTTAAATTTATGTGGATGGATTAATTGAATCTGTTTTTAAAAATAAAAAGTGCAATAGATATTAATACAAAATATTTAATTTTTTTATTAAACAAAAAGTGCAATAAAAAATTATGTTTCATGTGAAAAGATAGTATTTCCCTTGCTAAAAACATTTAAATCTCTTGTCACTTTACCAGGACCACATCTCTTAATCAGTTAAATAATTTGTTAAACTTAGACAACACACGTGTTGGACTGTATTTGTTTTTAACAAACAATTTTTTTTTATTAAGCATAAAATTAAATTAAACGTTGAAAAAAGAAGTGTTTCAACCAAATAATTAAAAGAAAATAAAGTAAAATGTTGAATCAAATTGAAAGAGCAATACCATGGATCCATGTACTGGTGTCTCTCTATGAATGCATGTGTAGGTGAAGAATTAGATAATGAATTCCTTAATTAGGGAGAAAGGGAGAGAGAGAAAGAAAAGATAGAGATAAATGTTAACGTAAACATGTGTCCTCTTGAAAGTCTTACAAAAGAATACATGCATCCAAAAAGGGTAGCTTGTTGACTCTATTTACATTGTGATCACACTTCCCTTTTCTCTTTCTTATATTATTTGGATGTTTTCTCTTTCTTCAATGGCTTCTTCTTTCATTTTCTTTTTGTTATTAAGTCTTTTGACTCTATTTACATTGTGATCACACTTTCCCTTTCTCTTTCTTATTTTATTTGGATGTTTTCTCTTTCTTCAATGGCTTCTTTCATTTTCTTTTTGTTATAAGTTTGTGAGCATTAAAAGGTTTTTTGTTTTGTTTTTTTATAGGTAATGTTTTTATTTAAAAAGAGTACTTTACTCAATACAAGAGCAATTTAATAATTCCTTAAAATACAAAGATATCATATCTATAATTCAATCAAGATCTATAATCCAATCCACCAACTTACATTCTTGTGTCACTATAAAAAAATTGTGTATAGTCAAGGGAATTTGTCAGAGGTAAAACTTCTAACTAAATAAATAATTGTGCTTGAGGTTCTCGCAACATGCAAGACAAAAGAAAATATTATACAGTTAATTGACGCGGAGAAACTTTTAAATTTTGAAATTGAATATTGTGAGGGGTCACCCATCACAAAAGTAAATGGCGTCAAATGTAACACCCCAAATCTATCCCGAAAGCAACAGGAATATCAGAGTACAAAATTTCAAGCAAATAGAACATAACGATTCGGAGCGTCATATTTTTAAACAACAAAATCACATACGTATATCATGCCCAATTACTTAGATACATAACACACTTGTAGGAGAATAATATCAAAATCATTAATCATTGTCAGCCAATCAAATACTTGCATCGCAGCGGAAAATCATATGTCAACAACAATACAACTCTTAATATCATGGCCAAACACGACACGATACATCTAACAAGTCTCAGCATATCATAAGGATAAAGTTTAACAAGGATAAACACAAGTAACAAAACGTAAACAAGTAATCCAACGTTCCCCGAGTGCTACGTATCAGAGCATCGACACACACCGACTCGAGCTATAGGTACACGACTACTCCGCGTCATTACCTGCACGTTACCAATGGAGGGCAACATTCAAACAGAAGGGGTGAGATATCATTCATTATAAAGAAGTGTATGATAATATTCAAAACGGAGAAATAATCATACATTGGTCACCACTTCTCAACGTATATCACTTACTACTATTCACATCATTCAACATCTTACCGACAACAATAATATCAATCTTAATTAAGGCATACCTAGTCGATTATCGCATATGCTCAACGAAACAACCATCGAATCGACACAAGATAACATTCATGTTATGCACACACAAATATTCAACTACGACTCGTCATACGACTTTACTTATGCAACTCAAATAATGCAAATGCATGTGGTACCATTGGAGTAAAACTCCCGTCTCAAACAATTGCCATTGGGCCGTCTCAAACATCCGCCACAAGGGCTGTCTCAAACATTTGCCACAAGGGCTGTCTCAAACAATGCAATGAATGTGACTCAATGATGCACATTCACAATCACACTTAACGACATAATCGACTCGAACAACATATTCTACTTAAACGACATGATCAACTTAAACGACATAATCAATTTCGGATCTCCAATGTCAACAAAATCCTATTCAAGTTAGACTAAGCATATTCAATGGAAAAACATCAATTAGGGCTTCACGTATGTCCAAACGACACTTGAAAATGAGTTACGGTTCAAAAGTTACATCATTTCAAAGTTTGGAAAAAGTTCTATAAAACAGGGTTCGCGGCGCCAACAAAGTTCGCGAACTGAGTGAATCAAATCTTCCTGAGTTTCTGCCAAGCAGTTCGCGGCGCGAACTGGTGATTTTCAGAAAATCCCAATCACAAAAAACAGCATACGAATTCCATCTCAAATCCCCTAAACTCAACCCAATCAAGTTGAAAAACACCAACCATCACGAACAACAATAGAATACATGTTATAACCACAAATATAACACATATTATGGATCTTCTAACATCATAACATCATCAAACATCAATTAAAACACATTTCAAATCATAAATTCATGCATTTGTTCATAAACCCTAACATCTCTACACACAACTTTCATGGATACAAACATACAATCAAATCCCACCCAAAACATCATCATACATCCCTTTAGCATGAAAGAATCCCACACATACCTTAGGTTTGTATTGAAGACAACTCTAGCTTCAATATTGAGATTCCCCTCTTTCTCTTCACTCTTCTCTTCTCTTCTTTCACAACTTTTGTCAAAATGAGCTTCTAAGTCTAAAACCCCTAAAACCATTGTTTTGTTTAACTTACTATCTTTCTTATTACTAATGGGCCTTAAATCACACTCTACACTTACTAATGCTACCTTAAGCCCAATAACTCTCCTAATTTATTAACTTATATATTTACGATAAGACCCCACAAATAACGTCAATATCGCACAAGCACTCAATTAACATATAATTTAGTAAAACAAAACACATATCATAACACGACATAATTAAATAAAACACGCAAACTAAAAACGGGAGTTACATCAAACAGTGGCGGATCGAAAAAAATCATATAATTTTGTTTTTCATTTCCAACAACACCATCAAATATACTAGTTTTGATATTCTAACAATGTTTTATGACTTTTTTCATCTTAATATTTTAGTTTACATATATAACTAGTAACTCAATAATCATTTAACAATTCATCTTTCATTCGGTTGTGCATTTTATTTTTCACAAAATTCCTAATAAATAATTTCTTTTCAACAATAACACATGCTACAAACATAAATCATTTTTAATAAAACTTATAACAAAAAAAACAAACTTCAAAACTTACTTTTATAGCACAAATAAAAAGATAAACTTAAATGTATTAAAATAAAATAATTAAAAAAATAAAAGACAAAATCTATAATTTTAGCATTAAAAATCAAAATTTTGTAGGTTGAAGTAAAAAACTAATAGAAAGTCAAAGAAGAAAATGCCTAAAAATTAAGGAGTATAAATATGTTATATGTGAAGGTTTTAATTAAAGAGTTATAATATGACTTTATGGTAATTGAAGAAGTGTAATTTAATGCATTTAATTAAATTTAATGGGGGCTAAATAAATAATAATATAATACTTTAAATGAAATTGAAAACTTTTTGTGGGGGCTTGAGCCCCCATTCTAGTATACATGGATCCGCCCCTGGCGTCAAAAACTTATTTTTTGGGCAAACAAAAGTCAACATTTGCAAGGGGTAACCCCTATCAAAATTTGAATATTTAGATTGCGAGGATAGTTCTTAACAAAATTAGACTATTAGGTCAACTCACCATTCAGCATGTCAGAGTGATTAATGAGTGGTATGTTGTTGTCCGAGATTAGTTAGGACTATTCCTTACAAATTTTTTAGGGGCTACCGTTTACAAATGTTGTTATTAATTAAACTTGTTTCACTTTTTCTTCTCGACTTATTCAGTAACCCTTCTATCTCCCATTCATTTTCTCTCTTCTTTTTAACCCATTTAAATCATACCTTCAAATTTTTTTAATATTTTTGAGTTTTGCTTCAAAATTTCAAAATTTTAATAAATTTAAAATAAATATTATATTTAGCTTTAATTCTGGATTTTTTTTATTCATTTTACAATTAATACAACTTTTTTTCACTTTATCCAAAGGTATCAATATGTTCGTATAAAAGGAGCTACAAATCAACCAATCGTTAGTTTGTTCAGTGGTGATTGACGCTGAACTTGGTAAGGAGAACCACGGTTCGATCCCTGTAACTGCGATCGGGAGGGGGCTGGAACCACTTGATGCCAGAACTGACCCCCGAACCGGACTAAACCGGTGGTGATAAACCAAAAAAAAAAGAGCTACAAATCTAAAGTTTGTATGTAAAGTTTGTATGTGGTGTTAGTTTATTACTTATTATTTTTAACCACTAGATTGAAAAGAATCAATGGTCTAGATTTGGAGTAAGTTATAATAACTTACTCATGGAGTAAATATAACCCTCATATATATATATATATATATATATATATATATATATATATATATATATATATATATATATATATATATATATATATATATATATATATATATATATATATATATATATATATATATATATATATATGAAACGCGTCATAAATGACATTTTTATTTGAGAACATGAGAATGAATCTAAATCATTAAATTTTAAAATAAATGGTAGAGATTATGTGTCAATATTTTTTTTCTCTCCTCCATTATTAAAATAGGGTTTAATATACTATGCCCCCTGCCATTAGGGCGAGATTCGGTTTTGCCCCCCATAAGTTTTTTTTTGAAACGCCCCTTATAAAACGAAAAACATCAATTTTACCACACCCTATTACCACATATGCTGACTGTGTAATTAACTAAGGCACATGTGGTATTTTTTTGTGCTGACTGGATAATTCTCTAGTTGTGGATGCTTCTTGGACTGCTACTCCTCATCCAATTCCTCATCACAGCTCTTCTCTTTCTTGTCACCATGACTCAAGTCCATACTATAGGGGCCTTATTGCTCTTCCGGTTCCTGCCTCCCCCACCTCTCTCTACTGCCTCAACATCAATTTCAATACCTCCACAGCCACGGCCGCCCAACCATCAACTCATGATTTTGTTGTCTTTTTAAGTCCAGAAGATCAATCACTGATGGTGACAGAGCCGGAAACAACTTTAAAGGAGGTGATGGTGTTGATCCATCCAGGTATCCAGGGGAAGCCTTTGGGTGGTCAAAAGACTGTTTCTGAACAAACAGTGGCATTGGAATTACCTTGTGAGCACATGTTGAAGCACACAACTGAGGAAGGGGATCTATATGAGTATCTGTGGGCAACCAAATACCAGCCTAAGAAATTGGGAGACTTCATCTGCAACAAAACTAGAGCACTTGAGCTGAAAGCATTGGTGAGAACAATATTATGCTTCTTTCTTTTTCATTTGATTACAAGAATGCAACAACGATCAAAATTGTTAAGTTTTGTGAGTATATAGGTAAAAGGTGGGTGCGGTTGTAATCATTTTATATTCGATGGACCCCCAAATGTAGGAAAGAGAGCCATGATACAGGCTATGCTTCGAGAGGTATTTGGCGATGATGGAGTGTAGGTATATTCATTCATAATTCATGTCATACTATTTGTAGCGTGTTTATATAACAGGAAACTACAATGATACTTTTACTTTGCTACTGAATCAGGCCACATAAGAATATAAAGACTTCAGCTTGAAGGTAATGCCTACTTTTACTACCATTAGCATTACCTCCAATTGTATCGTCTCTTATACGACACTATTGGTAACTCGAGCTACTTAGCTATGTCACCATGCGAGCTTGTAATGTGCATACATTTATCTTGTTTAGCGTATTTTAGATTTTTCTCTCCTCCCGATCTTGTTGATTGAGATATAAACCATAAAATTTACTCAAGTTAGGATCGATAAGTAAGAATATAAGTTGTTATTAACAATATAATGAAAGGAAATGACTTTGAATATTGCATGTCTGTCTCCTTTGACATGGATAGGGATAAATGGTCGAAAATCTCCAACTGCGCGTGGAGAAATCACTCCATCATGTTGAGGTAAATCTCTCAGAAGCAAAGGGATATGAAAAACATGTGATTGTTGAGCTATTCAAGAAAACATATGGTAAGGTGATAAATAGCTCATTGCCTTGTAGCCCAGAAAACAAAAGCAATCATTTTGTGCAAACAAAAGCAATCATTTTGTACGAGGCGGAGAAGCTATCGTTAGAATCGGTGTTGTATATAAAGTGGATGGTAGAAAAGTATAAAGGGTGGAATAAGCTGTTTTTTTGTTGCTCTGATGAATCAAGGCTACAGCCAATCCAATCACATTGCACCACTGCCCGTCTCTCATCACCATCAACCCAACAGGTCACTCAGCACTTTCAATCTCTTACCTTTCCGATATCATACAATTTCTGAAACTCTAAGCCCAGTCTTGCCACGCCGCCACCTTCAAGCTCTTGCACCATGGTCGATTGGGTTTTTTTCTAGGAATTTAGGTTTCATTGGGTTTGATTAATGTTGAAATTTATGGGTTTTATTGTTGTTATGAATGCTGCTGTTGTTGGAGAAAGACGAGAGAGAGAGAGAGAGAGAGAGAGAGAGAGAGAGAGATAGAGAGAGAGAGAGAGAGAGAGAGAGAGAAAAGAAAGGAGAAAGAGAAAGTTACGTGAAAAATGAAAAAGAAAATGAAATAAATGAATTAAAATTGATGTGGTGTGTGTCTAATTATTATCCAGTCAGCACAAAAAATACCACATGTGCCTTAGTTAATTACACAGTCAGCATATGTGGTAATAGGGTGTGGTAAAATTGATGTTTTGGTTTTATAAGGGGCGTTTTAAAAAAAAAACTTCAGGGGGGAAAAACCGAATCTCGCCCTAATGGAAGGGGGAATAGTATATTAAACCCATTAAAATAAATGATGGAGGAGAGAGAAAAAACAATGACACATAATCCAACCACCAAACAAAGATATCTTCCTCATCCTGCTTGGGCTCCACTTCCTACAGAATAACTATCAATTCTTTCAATTGTTCCACACCATCATCTGTCAGTATCTTCCACTACAGGAATGTCCCAACACCATAGGCTTTCACATCATACTTCCATGTTAGCTACCTTTGCTTATGCAAACTCTATACAGGCAAGTAATTCAGGGAAGAGATTGCATAGAGTATCATTCCCTAGACATTTAAGCTTCTATAAATCAAGAGTTTTGCCATTTCCTAGCCTACCTCTTATATTGATTAAGAATCAGTTTAGTTCCTCTAGATATGTAGAGCATATCGACTTTAGGTCCTCCACCAAAAAAATTCTTTCCAATGATACCATACACTTTACACTTGTGAAAATTAACTCATAAACCTAACACAAATTCAATTTCGCGCATAATTTCTTTGATGCTCCACGAGTGTATCCATGTCCTCTCACCCATGATCATAGTATCATCAGTGAACTGCAAAATTTCAAAGTGAATTTCCTTATTGATTTTAAAAGCTCGAAAGTCTCCCATTTGGATTACATTATTTATCGGCATTGTCAATCCTTCTACAGCCAATAGGAACAAAAATTGAGACAAAGAACCCCTCGACGTAGACCTTTATATGCTTCAAATTCCAATGTCGAACTATCATTGACTAAAATTGACAAACTGCTTCTAAAGACAAAAACTTCCATAATCTACCTCAACCACCTTGCTCAAACCTCGTCTTTTTCATGATATTTTAGAGTTAGTTCTAATACACGCTATCATAAGCTTTTTCGAAATCTATCTTTATCAGCATACATTTCCTTCTTTGCCTCTTTTCTAAATCGATAGCTTCATTGATGACTAAAACTCCATCTAACATTTGTCTATTTTGAACAAAAGCATACTAACAAAGGGATATCAAATTTGGCATGACATTCTTCAATCTAGCCTCTAGAATTATGGAGATAATTCAATAAAGACTTATAACCAAACATAAGGGTTGAAACTCTATCTTCAGTATCAGTGTGAAAAAACCCAAATTACCATATGAGCAAAGGAATAGATTTCATCACTCAACTTTTAATAGAAAATTACATATCAATTATGTTGTAGTAAATGCCTACTTGGCAAAAACTTCAAAAACAAAAATAAATTCTAGTCGAGATATATAAACTACGTGTAAATTACATAATATGATATTTTTTTCAAATAACAACATTTTTCAAAAACAATTCCCCAAATAACCACACTTTCAAAAAAATTACCAAAGTAACCAATTTTTTTAAAAAAAAAAAATCAAACTAACCAATTTTCAAAAAAAAATTTTTTTGCCACACATAGGATGTGCCACTCTATGTGGCACATGCATTATGTTTTAGGAGGACCTAGGCGCCACACTGCACGGCCCATGCTCCCCTATCAAGCCATGCAGTGTGACACATTCACTTAACCTTTAAGTCCAGTATTCGTTCAATGCGGCTACTCAGTTGTTTTGGGTTTTTTATAAATACAAACATCCATGTCCATATTTCTCTCTTATTTCATTCTTAAAAATGTCATCCAGTACCCCTCAACGTTTTAAATGATCAAAAGAGATGCTCAATTATTTTTGGAAACAAAGTCTGCGATGAAGATCAAACTTTGGAATATGCAGATGTTTGAACATTTTCAGAGGAGCCTGATCAAATAGTTAGAAGGAGACATTCTTGATGGCGAAAATATTTGAAGAATTGATAGGCAAGTTACAGTATCCAACAAAAATAAAGTAACTCATTTCTGGAAAGTCGTGAAAACGAATATGATGTTCTCATGATGATTCTTGGACCAACTGATATTGTCTTAATGGTTGTAATCTCATACTTATTATGATGTGCATAGTTGTTTTATTTGTTTATCGTGTTGTTTTTTTACGTGGTAGTATTAAGTTTGTCGTACCCGAATGTTAACTTGAATATGAAATGAAAGTCTAATTTAATTTAAAATTTCTGACCTACAACAAATAAGTTACATATCAAGATTGCCATTTAAAAATTATGTTGCAGAGCTAGAAATAATATTCTAAGATTTTTTTGATTTTGTCCCGGTTGATGACACGTATTGCATAATCAAATCATTTTATTTTTCGTATCTATTTCGGTTAGAATATGGGTGTTGTTAAGGCGGCCAGTTTTCTTCCTTCGCATTTGGTCATTGTGCCAAAAAATGTCCCCTTGATAAGCAGGCCAATAATCCTCCTTTTCTACCACCGAGAACGTATTGATGTACACATTTAATACATTTTTGAAACAGGGGATATGTGTCTTCTAGGATCCAGGAGAGAATATGCACATGTTGCTATGACGTGAGAGCAAGGCATACGAAATGTTTGGAACTTTCTGCAGTCGCACCAAATTCTATCTAGTTCGATGCGATAGTACCCCATTGGCCCACCCTCATTATGATCCATTGTCTCCTGTACACTAAAGCAACCTTTAATACAGTCAAACACTGTAACACCATGTATGTTAGCTTTGCCAGTCTCCTCTTGAATAAATTTTATTGAGCTTTCTCTAAATAATTGCCCCGATTACAACACTAACCTCCATTTTGAACCCCTAGTATCAAACAGTGACCCCAACCTAAAATATGTTGCTCTAACCGATGCAGTTGTCGGTAGGTTTCTGATGCCTTTAAAGATGGAGTTCATTGATTCCACTAGATTGGTTGTCTTGTGCCCTCATTGTTGACCATTGTGAAATGCTCGGGTCCACTTCTCCACTGGAATGTTATCCAGCCACCTTAATGCATCCCCATTTTCCAACCAGATCTCTTCGCAGTAGTGCTGAAACAAAGGCTCTGTTAAGGCATATGCTATAATAATCACCTTTTTTGATGCGTCTCGTATTTTATCTCCCTCATGACGTTTTAAGCGACATGTCTAATGCAATAGACATGTGCCGCAGGGGGTTCTTGCCAACCGTTATCAGGGTTATTGTGAGCACTCTCAATAGAAGGATGTCAGTCCAAAATCAAACAGGAGTTGGATTGAGGAGCACCGTGTAAACGTAGGTTTTTGAGAAAGAAACTCTAGCCACCAGTCGTCTCACCTACAACCAGAGCGAATGCAATTGGAAAAATATTATTGTTGCCATCTTGTACCACTGCCAGGTCCTATCAATTTGTATAATAGGTTTGCATAATGCAAAACCTTTGATGCATGGTTCATACGCTCAGAACAATCAATGAAATATTCTATTTCTACTAACACAAGTTCTGTCTGGCGCAAAGGCCGAGAGTGTTTCCAAGCTAATAGCAGTTCCTGGAGCATAATACTTAAGTGCAGTAAAAAATCTTGGAAGTTCTTTGTACGAATCCTCCCAGTTGTCGCATACAAATTCACCAGCTTTAGTCCTGGCGATCCACCCTTTCCTATAAGTGGGAGTACAATTGAATCTTGTAACTATATGAGAAATGATTGTACTCAATGATGGATCCTTACTAATTAGAGGCACAATTTCATGGCATATTAATTGAGAGCTAAGTTTCTAATGATCCTGCGTCGAAATGGTTGCGATGCAAGTGTGGGGTGGATCAATAGTACATATTTTCCAGAAATCACTTCTCTTCTTGTAAGATGTAGTTAGCCGCAACAGACAAATTGGTTTTTAACGACATATAATGATGTACTATCCGGAATTGGTGCGATTTACATATAAGTCACTTGAAATTTCCATGTGATACTTTTTTATAGCTTGCACACATTCATGAATGTTATAATAAAATATTTTTTCCGATGAATGTAATAATAAAATATTTATATTTATATTTATTATTTATTTATTTTTTTAAAAAAAATCAAAACAACTTAGTAACCGCACAAAACGATTACTACACATAAATGTTAAGTGCATACGCCACACTGCATGGTTTGACAAGGGAGCATGTGTCATGCATTGTGGCGTATCTTCCTAAAAAATAATGCATGCGCCACACAGAGTGGCACATCCTCTGTGTGGTTTTTTTAAAAAAGTGGTTAGTTTGGTAATTCTTTTGAAAGTGTAGTTATTTGGAGAATTTTTAAAAAATATAGGGTTAATACCTATTTTCACCCCTGCAATATGGGGTTGATTTGAAAAACACCCCTGCCAAAAAAAAAGTTGCAAAAATTTCCCTAACATTTGAAGATTCTCTCGTTTTAAACCTTGTAAAAATTTTGTTTTTAAAACCAACCTTGCCATTTGAAGATTCAGTCATTTTAAACCCTATAATCTTGTAGATTATGTCATTTTAAACCCTCTGGAGTATGACCGGCAAGGTTGGTTTTACTAAAAAAAATAATTTACAGGGTTCAAAATGATAGAGTCCTTCAAGTGGCAAGGTTGGTTTTAAAAATCAAATTTTTACAAGGTTTAAAACGAAAGAATCTTCAATTGTTAGGGGAATTATTGCAACTTTTTTTTTGGCAGGGGGGTTTTTCAAACCAACCCCATATGGCAGGGGTGAAAATAGGTATTAACCCAAAAATATATTATTATTTGAAAAAAATTTACATAATCTCATATAATAAAAAAAATTACTTTGATTATCTAATATATAAAATTGAATAAAATAATTAAATCATAAAAATATTTTTAATCACCTAAAACCATATAAGTTGTGTCACGTCAAATAGTATTTTAGAACCTCTACAGATATTTTTTATTCTTTTGTATAAATATTAGTGTACTAAGAAAAATAACAAGTGATTTAAATTACTTGTCTTTTAAAATCTCTAAATGCTATTTTTTCCAAATAAACTATTGTTGTGATAGTGTCATTAAGCGTGTGTTTGATTCTATGTTGACAAATATTATTTTTGAATAACAATAATTAAATATAAAATAATTTATTTTAAACATATTTTGAAAAATAAATTGAACAATAAATTTCATTCGAAGACAAAGTCAATTTTACATTTAATATCAATCAAATATATCAAACTCAATTTTACCTATTCCAAATTATTTTTACATGCTACAAATACAAATGTGGAATTAAATATTGGCTAAGTCTTTGAATAATATATCACTCGTAGACAAATCTTATCTTGACCAAAAGCTATGTGGTTTGCGAGATATGGTTTCTTTGTACTGTTAAGTTTTGTTTGGTGTGGTATTATTTTATATATTTTGGAGTAGAATTATGTTTTGGGTAATTATATTTTAAAATGTAATTTTTTTTAATCTTTGACACACCATGTGTCTCTTAAAAAAATTTATATAATATTTTTTCTATTTATATTCATAATGAGTTCTTATTAGTTGAATTTAAATGGATTTATAGTTTATATAAGTAGACACTACATCCCATATCAATTTCACCAAGGGAAACATTTTTCTTAAAATGGAGCAACTAAAAAGGTGATTATAATTAATGGGTAAAGCTTTTCTAGTTGTACATGGCATGTAGGACAATCCCATAATAGGTCGCATCATTCCACACTGTGACCGAAGCCCACCAAAAGAAAAGTTTGGTTTGAGATTTGAACATTTGCGATGGTTTGTAAAAAATATTTTGAAATACCATAAAAAATCAAATCGATAAGTTAATATAAATTGTAAAGTAAATTATTAAATTATTCCTTTTAGATTATTCCTTTATACGAGAATAGTTAGATGTTTTTCAATTTAATCTTTGTAGGGGAGTCTTGGGAGCACAGAGGTGATAATGGGTTAAACGTCTATGGTTTTAAGAGACTTTGATGTTATATATTCTTTCAAAACTTTAAGATAATGGGGTATAAGTCACCTCTTTTATAAACTCAACATTTTCTTTATTCTAAGTTGATGTGAGACTTTAGCACCTTCACACTTGAAATCCAATAATCTCTCTCTCAAGTGTGAGTCATTCACGTCACTAGCCTTAATCCCCACTAAGATCCATTTTCACTCCTCCATCGAACCAACCGGACTCTAATGCCACTTGTTAGGGAGTTCGGGGAGTGTCGGAAGTGACAATAGGCCAAACTTTCATGGTTCCAAGAGATATTGACGCCACATATCCTCCCGAAACTTTAAGGAAATTGGGGTATGAGTCACCTCTCTTATAAACTGAACATTTCCTCAATTTCTAGTCGATGTGAGACTTTAGCACCTTCACACTTGAAACTCAACCATCTCTTTGTTAGTCTATATAATTTAACAGTGTTAACAATGTTGATGTGATATGTTTATCATCATGTGATTGATAACTCAGTCGTTAAATTTATCACCGTCTATGAATATTGCTTGAAACATGTCCTTGACTACTTTAATATTTTAAATTATTCACTAATTATGCCAAATGTTTTTCAACTAGGTCTCTTCGCTATTTTATTTGATTTCACAGGATTAACAATGTTGATTTGCAAGTTAAATGACTCATTACTTTTACAATTCATTTTCTAAAAATAATAATCTTTTTCCAATCATCATCTTCTTCTTCATTATTGTCCTCTTTTCTTCATTATTCTTTTCTAATATTCGTAAATTTATCATCCAATTCTTAATATGCACAATCCACGATGAAATTAATGTAAATGCTAGGATTTTATTATCCAACACCATATCGTTCCATTAATCTATGGACGATTTCACATTTTTGGATGTTATGAGGGATGCATATTTAGTTTATGAGTACTTATTTTACTTTAGATGTTTTGTTGGATACAATTGTCTTAATATTTTGGAAGCTATTTTAAATGTTAAGTTGGATAAATAATGATGTTAGTGAATATTCTGTGTTAATCCTAGATATTGTGGAAGTTGTTAGGAAAAAAATTAAACATTGCTCTATCTAAAGTGATCACGACGATGAATTTTAAAATGTCGATTTAAAAAACTATTGTAACAAAAATGAAATTGAAATGTTCCACGTACTCTCCACGTAAATGGAGTAGTAGGAAAAAAATAGATCTATTGATATCTAACAAAGAATTTTAGTCTAGAATCTATTTATTAAATGGGTCATGCTAAGGAGTGCCCCAGGGGCACTGGTTAAGCATTCCAAATTAAGAAAATAATGTAGATTTATTGCACTGGTTAATTATTTATATTTTCAATGCATTTAATATATATATTTTGGATAATTATTTATATTTTCAATGCATTTAATATATATATTTTGGATAAAAACGTATATTTTTACTTTATTAAACAATGCTCAACTTACCTTTTTAATCTCTTACCCAGTGCCCCTGGGGCACTTGTTAGCATTACTCTTATTAAATATGCTATGAAACTTTATCATAAATAATAAGATTAATAATTCTGCATGATATGAAATGTTCCTCCTGCCATCTATTTTTTACTTAAAAAAGTGTTATATCACTTTATAAATTCTCCTATCCTAACATTTTGATCGTCAATAATAGAGGAATGAAGGTCAAAGAAGAAACACTAGAATGCAACCCATGTTCATTGAGTTGGAATGATAGGTCCAATGAATTTCCACGGTGTGAAATGTCAAGAATTTGTTTTTGCCAAACTTTTCAATTATTCATACGTCAATGTCATACGGATTCAAGACTTTTCTAAGTTGTTATAACATTTTATATATTTATGAATCGGTAGTATTTGCACTTAAATAACAGCAGGAGCTTTAGGGACCATAATACACTGCTGTCAAAATTGAACATATTTAGGATTATCGAAATTGAAATTGAATGGTCTATATGTCGTTCGATTTTCAAGAAAGAATCACCATTGAATGTTTGAAAAAATAACAATAAAAAAGAAAGAATAGAAATACAATGGACTGTTTAGATAAACTTCACAGTCTAACTCCATTGAATTAAGGATTGTGACTCTTCACCCCATCCAAGTAAAGTTGCAATAGCACAGAAACCATAATTTCCATCAGACTCGACATCTATAATATTCTCAATGTAGTCATGTAATAATATAATAAAAAAAGAAAGGGTTAAATATGTTTGTAGCTCTTATAAATATCTCATATTTCACTTTTAGTCACTCAAAAAAATTTCTTCAAACAATAGTTCTCTTAAAAATTTTCATCAATACTTTTAGTCTCTCTTAGGGCTTAGCGACGATTATTACAACTTAACAACATAATTAGCGTCAACTTTAACAATAATTTACTACTTAGAAATTGAATTAACTTTTTCATAAGAGTCGCAGTCAATAAGTGTCAAAAGAATTTACTACTAACAAAAATCATATGATTTTAATTAATAAAGGTAGTGTATTGAAAAGTGTGTGTTATAGAATATATTTCTAGCCCTCATCCACAACAAAATTGACTATATTGCATTGTGTACAAACATAATTTGGCCCATAAAGTGACACTTGCAACCAAGGTAATCATCGCAAAGAAGAGAAATCATAGTAAAATCTTGAATGACTCTTATCCATAATTTTCATAGAGACATTTCAGACTATAAATATATTTATCTCATAATTGAGATTCAAACATTATTTCACTACGTTGTAGAAATCTAAAATCTTCTGTTAGATCCAATTCACAAGTCAATTTTTAACATGTTTTAAATAAAAATTCAATTAAATTTTGTGTTGCATGTAGCTTCTTCTCACGTACCTCCTTCGTTAAAGTTTCTCATCAAGTCAAAAATCACATGAACATTAACCAAAGTGTCGCAAAATCACGTTAATATACATACGTAAAGAAAAAGTAGTTAACACTACTTATTATTGGTTTCCATATTTGATCAAATCGAAAAAGACATCTTCCAATCCATATCTCGTGTGTGAAACGTGTTTCGTGACATTAGCTTGCACAAGTGTGAATTAAGTTTATTGTTATTTTGGTCAAATCTATGAATTGAGTTTGACATACCAAAAGAAACAAGTGGGAAAGGAAGAAAACGGGCCATAATTGATTGCGGTTCCAATTTTGAGAGAAAGAAATTGATCAGCAAAAATTATCTTATTTGTGTTTTTTTCCTTCTCTTGAACTTATTAGAAACTACTGTAAATGATAAAAATATCTTCTTGATTTTAGATTTTAAGGCGTGTTCAAACTCTAGAATTTGAATCTATTAAATATGAAAAATTTTTTAGCCACCTCCCTATGTGTTAGCTGAAGATTTCGTTTTATGTTGTTTATCCTTCGAAGGAGTTGAGAATCGAAGAAAAGATGGTTACTGATGGCCATCCCTTAAAAAGTAAAAGAATGGCTACTGATGGTCATGCTTCGAAAAATAAAGACTTCTAAGTTCGATGAAGATAAGTGAACGCTGAAAGATTAATGAAAGCATATGTCTTCGGGACTTAGACAAAATTCATAGAATATGTATTCAAGTATTACTACTTAGCGTGTTTTTTAGTAGTGTTTGTTTAATACACTGCCACGCGTCGAAGATGGACTCAGGCGGGAAGATTTGAAATTCGAAGACGGTTTCGTAACCGTTCAACAACAGATGGCTTCGCTGGAGGTTCTGATGAGAAACGTGGCAGCAAATTAGTATAGGACCGTTAAGGTCGAAACTAGTATAAATAGGAGTCTTAGTGTTAGGATTCTGTGTGTTCGTTTTGTACAAATCACTCACATATTTGCTCAAGTATCAAGCGTTAAGAGAAAGAGTTCGCTGAGAAAATGTACGTATGACACCACCATTTTAATACATGTGTATTATCTTTTTGTTTTTATCTTTCAGAATTACTGCATTTCGTTTACTTCTTGCCATTTACGTTTCTGCATATTTACTTTAACGTCATTTACTTTCGAATTACTTTCATGCTATTTACTTTCAAAGTCTTTTATATTTCTGCAGTTTAAGATTCTTTACGTTTCAATTGTCCTTTTAATTTTTTATGTCATGTCACTTCGTTGAAGTCACATTTATATGTAACAAAGTGATTGTCAAGACTATTTGTTCTGTTAATCGAACAACGCTTATCGAAGAAGACAAATAATGAATATGGTTCGAACAAACATTGATAACAATCTTCTTGACTATGTGTCATAGGATCAATCTAGTCGATCCTGCAAGTAACCAAATCATATTTATTATAGTTTGGAAGACTAGCGGTTGTTTACCGGAAATCACCGTAAACAAATTGGCACGCCCAGTGGGACCGTGTCAAGCAGATTGTTTTAATCAATTGCTTTATTTTTGTCTAGACAATATCAAGATCTTGTATGAACCTTAGGAACGGTAAATTAAAGAACAGTGCACAACCGATTCCCAAACGAAGGTACAACAGGAAAATGGTCGTTACGGCCAGTGCAGGGGGTAATCAAGATCCCCCACACGGTTCAGGATCAGGAGCGGCAAATTCGACTTCTACTCAAGAAACACGAGATGCAACGGGTCCAAATGGATCGAGACCTGCAGATAATTCCCAGACTATGCCTGAAAATAATACAGCACCCTCAGGGACTGTTCCAGTTTCAGTGTCGACAACCGCACCCTCATCCACAAGCGCAGAGGACGTATTGTTTGCCTCGACAAATGCTGCAAACAATTTATTTGGTCAAGGCACGAACTCCGCTTTCGAATGGAGACCAAATAATCCATACGGAATGCCATACCCATATGGAACAGGCGTACGAGGGGCAGGACATATATATGCCCCAACTAACAATGCGACATTTTCACCAAATGTTAGTTCAGTGGGTCGAAGTGCACATAACACCGGTTTCTCTACCCAGATGCCCCACTTTACCACAAATAACCAAGCAGCATTTCGACAAGAAATGGATGCAAGCAACCATGATATGGTAGGGGTTTTGGCCAGAGAATTGACTTCAGTTTTAAGCCCACTAATGGCAAATGTTACTACTACGAATAGAGAAAACATGGAGACTTTCCAAAAGATATCATCTCAGATGAATCGAATGGCAGAATTCATGGGAGTAACGCCACCTAAAAGGAAAGACAAACAGCCTTCGAATCAAGAAGAGAGGCCCATTTTAGAACGTGTACAAGACATAGTTCCATCATCTAGGACGGCTACTAGGGATGTAGGCCCCTCACGAAGAACAGAGGTGTTCGAAGGAACTCCAATAATTAACTTAGAAGCTTCAAATCAAAGAACTGTCCCCGTCCGACAAGAAACGGAGGAGGAGCAACCCAGATTAAGGATTGTGGGTAGGAACGAACACCCAGATGAGATTGTTCAAAGAGTCAGAAGAGAAAATCTGGCTACAGAAAATAACTTAACTGCCATGATAGAAAGGGTTATGGCCAACAATGGCCTTAGTACTGGACTTAGACGTTCAAACTATACATCCCCTATATCAGATTATATCATGCAAACAGAATTGCCTAGGGGCACTAAGGTACCCAAATTTACAAAATTTTCAGGCGAAACGAACGAGTCAACGGTGGAACATATTGCTAGATATTTGACGGAAGCAGGAGACTTAGCGGGAAACGAGGATTTAAGGATCAAATATTTCCCTAGTTCACTGACAAAAAATGCCTTCATTTGGTTTACTACTTTGCCACCAAATTCGATAGATGCATGGGCATACTTGGAAAGACTTTTCCATGAGCAATTCTACATGGGCCAAACTAAGATAAGTTTGAAAGAATTGGCCAGTGTTAAAAGAAAATTCACAGAAACAATTGATGATTATTTAAATAGGTTCCGTCTGTTGAAATCAAGGTGTTTTACAACAGGCCCAGAGCATGAACTTGTTGAAATGGCTGCAGGTGGTCTAGATTATTCAATAAGAAAGAAACTAGATACCCAATACCTTAGGGACATGGCCCAATTAGCAGATAGGGTTCGACAATTCGAACGCCTGAAGGCAGAAAAAGCTAGGGCAAATAAAAGTTATAAGAAAGAAAGAGTGGCATACGTCGAAGCCAAGGATGCTGAGAATGAGTCTTTCGATGACTCATATAGCCCTGAAGAAGTCGAAATAGACTTGGCTGAATTGAAAGAAGCGCCACCTTATGCTTGCAAACTGCTAAATCCTGCCAATGGAAAAAATCCAGTAGAAAACGATAAGAATGATAGGTTCCCTAAGAAAACTTATACATTCGACATTACCAAGTGTGATGAAATATTTGATTTATTGGTAAAAGATGGCCAAATGATACTACCTCCGAATTCAAAAATTCCTCCGTTGGAACAACGGAAGAAAAGAGGTTTTTGTAAATATCATGGGTTTTTAGGCCATAAAACTTCTCAATGTTTTCTTTTCAGGGATCTAATTCAAAATGCTCTCAATGATGGAAGGTTGAAGTTTGCTGACAAGACCAAGAGTCATATGAGGGTCGATACCAATCCCCTAAACATTGTTGACGCCAGCCTCTGCGAGGTAGAAGATATCAACATGGTGGAGGTTTCTGAAATCGAGGTTGTGGAGACTAAAGCAATGTTCAATGGAAAGCAGGCTACTGAAAGCCCAAATAGTGACATAATCTTCAATACTGATGTTGAAGAATCTTCCAAGGCAGAAATAACTGAAGCCTCGAAGGAAGAAAACAGCGAGGCCACTGAAGACCTCAGGATGAAACTCCAGAAAATCCAGATCTCTGAAGTTCCTCCAGCAGCGGTTAACATGGTTAGCGCCAGACGACCAGTGTCTGAATTTGGCGAACTAGAGACATGGCTGACGAGGGAAAATGGGGGCATCGAAGTTCCTCCAAGAACCGAAAGCTTCAAAGAATATCTCTGGAATTGCCACGAGAGAAATGGTGGTAAGCAATGGATGTGTCCAAGGTGTTCGATCATGCTGAATCGAAGGGTCGAAGCCAACTTCGAAAGGGTTCGACGCGAAAGGTGGGAACACCCAGGAAGAGAGCCAAATCCCCTGCTACAACTGTACCCAAAGATGGAGGAAAGCTTGGTAGGATTTTTGGTCAGATGCCACAAAGAGAACACTGAAGTTGCTCTCTGCCCAAGATGTGGGGCAGTCTATGACGAAATGCTAGCACGATCATTCGAACGTGTGTATTGCTACATGAGTCAAGAAACTCAGGGGTTGCGTCCCAACCTGTACGGTTTCGACATTTGGACTCCAACAAAGAGGCCCGATAGCCCACATCCTAGGACTCGAAGGGTGACGTTCAAAGTCCCTGCAAATGCACCCAGGGATAGGTGGGTACAAGCTGATGCAAGAACTAACAAATGGCGAAGTTGGGACCAAGGTGGTAGAACTGCAATGGCATATAGGAAACAATTTCAAAGATCAAATCGAGAGGTGTATCGGTTGGAGAATTATAAAGGAAAAAATCCTATGTCTCGGTCCCAGTGGAGAAGGCATCAGAGAATAAAAAAGGCTCAGAAGGAATACAGGCCAAGAGAAGCTGGAGACTCTAGTAGCAACCAAGTCCCATACCAGGGGGCAAATTCGAGCAAACCTCCGGTGGAACGCAGACTATTCGAAGCTGAAAAACTCTTGGATGAAGAAGACAAGATGCGTTCAAATTCTTGGAAAGAAGAGGATAGAATGACAAATGATTTTGACTCTGATGGAGTGTCATCTATAAACTTGAATTGCAATGTTGTCTCGGTACTTCCTCACGAGTTTAATCAGGAAACTGAAGTAGAAGACTGTGAAGAGGCTGATATCGAAGAAATGGCAAAACACAGACCCGTGTGTTACTATGTGCTGAATAACGGTGCAGTAGAAGAACAGAATGCTTTCTTCGAAAGGCCTGATGAGGGTATGCGAAATCATTTGAAGCCACTCTATATCAGGGCTAAGATTGAGAACGTGGGCATAAATAAAGTCCTAGTTGATGGGGGAGCAGCAGTGAACCTGATGCCTCAATACATGCTAAAACGAATTGGTATGTTCGATACGGATATAAGGCCACATAACATGGTTTTATCTAACTACGAAGGAAAAATAGGACAAACTCTGGGAGTTGTTCAAGTCAATCTGACAGTAGGCTCAGTTACCAGGCCAACCATGTTCATGGTTATACCAGCAAAGGCAAACTACAACCTTTTGCTTGGTAGGGAATGGATTCATGGAGTAGCGGCTGTACCCTCAACCATGCATCAGAGGGTGACAATTTGGAGAGAAGATGGTATAGTGGAGAATGTCGAAGGTGATCAGAGTTATTACATGGCTGAGGTCAACCAGGTGAACAAAAACAACTTCGACAGGAACTTGGCAAACATAGGCCCTTGTCATGCTGCTGAAGAGATGTATACCCCAAACAAAAATGCAATGTACTATTTGACTTTACACCCAAATGGATTCCAATGGGATAGGGAGATCATGGATGGTCCACCAGATCCAGCACCATCGGAGAATTATCCAGCAGTACGGCCAACGGGCTGGGACGATGACATTAATCATGTCTGAGTCTGCGTTCTTCAAAAAGCTTTCGGCCTATGTGGCCGAGAACAAAAGAAAAACGGCTCTCGAAGCCGAACTATCAAATACAAAGATAGATACAGTCCTAACCAAAGAAGGAATATCAGAATTGGAAATACATACGAGTTTCGAACTCCCTGAAGATACGGGTCCAGTTGAAGAGATCCTAGGAGAAGAACCAAGTCAAAGGTTAGATGCAATATACGACGAAGAACCGTTGGGATTTGAAAAAGACCCGATGGCGTCGAACATAAAGATGTTGGCCCAAGATCCACTTGAAGAAGTCAATCTTGGAGACAATGATCAGAAGAGAATAACATATATCAGTGCGAAACTAGAACCAGAATTGAAAGCAACGGTCATCAAAATGTTGAAAGACAATAGAGATTGTTTTTCTTGGGATTATCATGAGATGCCTGGTCTCGAAAGAGACTTAGTCGAATTGAAATTACCAATAAAAGAAGGGAAGAAGCCAATAAAACAAACTCCCAGAAGATTCGCGCCAGAGATTCACTCAAAGATTAAAGCAGAGGTCGAAAGACTCTTACGGTGCAAATTTATCCGAACTACAAGGTATGTTGAGTGGATTGCTAATATAGTACCTGTAATTAAAAAGAATGGCTCATTAAGAGTATGCATAGACTTTCGCGACCTTAATGCAGCTACTCCGAAAGACGAGTATCCCATGCCTATAGCAGAAATGCTAGTAGACTCGGCCGCAGGTTTTGAGTATTTGAGCATGTTGGATGGATATTCGGGATACAATCAAATTTTTATAGCAGAAGATGATGTATCCAAGACAACATTTCGTCGCCCAGGAGCAATAGGCACTTACGAATGGGTTGTGATGCCTTTTGGTCTAAAAAACGCAGGGGCAACTTATCAAAGAGCAATGAATTCTATATTTCACGACTTCATAGAAACATTCATGCAAGTGTATATAGATGACATTGTGGTAAAATCTACCTCGGGTATGAGTCATCTCGATCATCTGAGCCAATCATTCGAAAGAATGAAGAAATATGGCTTGAAGATGAACCCCCTTAAATGTGCTTTCTTTGTGCAGGCAGGCGATTTCTTGGGTTTCGTAGTCCACAAAAAAGGGATAGAAATCAACCAAAACAAGACAAAAGCCATTATGGAGACCAAGTCTCCCTCCACGAAGAAAGAATTACAATCATTGTTGGGTAAGATAAATTTCTTAAGAAGATTTATCTCTAACTTAAGTGGACGCACGCAAGCTTTCTCACCTCTACTTCGGCTTAAGCAAGGAAAATTCGAATGGCGTGCTGAACATCAAGAAGCTTTCGATCAGATAAAGCAATACTTGACTTGTCCACCAATTCTATCTCCCCCAAGTGGGAAGAAGCACATGCGCCTATATATTTCAGCATCAGATAAAACAATAGGCAGCATGCTTACCCAGGAGGATGAGAATGGCATCGAAAGAGCCATTTATTATTTAAGTAGAGTACTCAATGATGCAGAGACTAGATATACTGATATAGAAAAACTCTGCCTTTGTTTGTATTTCTCCTGTATCAAACTCAAGTATTATATAAAGCCAGTTGATGTTTACGTTTCATCTCATTATGATGTTATTAAACATATGTTATCTAAGCCAATACTACATAGTCGAATTGGCAAATGGGCTTTAGCCCTTACTGAATATTCATTAATATTTCAGCCTCTCAAGGCAATGAAAGGTCAGATTGTGTCAGACTTCATTGTCGACCATGCGGTGGTTGAGAATCATCAGCATTGTGTATATTTGAAACCTTGGAAGTTATATTTCGATGGTTCAACGCATAGAGAGGGAACTGGTATTGGAATGTTGATAATTTCTCCTGATGGAATTCCAACAAAGCTCAAGTATAAAATCGAAGGTCCATCATGCTCCAATAATGAAGCTGAATACGAGGCTTTAATTGCTGGACTTGAGGCTTTGTTAGAATTGGGGGCAACCAGAGTCGAAATTAAAGGAGACTCCGAATTGGTCATCAAACAATTGACAAAGGAGTACAAGTGCATCAAAGAGAATCTGATCATGTATTTTATCATCGCAAATAGGTTGCTCAAGAAATTCGAATACGTGGAATTAAAACATGTACCAAGGGTGAATAACCAGGAAGCAAACGACTTGGCTCAATTAGCTTCGGGATATAAAGTATCAAAAGAAAAGTTGGAAGAGTTGATTGAAGTAAGAGGAAGAGCAATGTTTACTAAACTTTCGCCAAGTGATCTGGAAGATTCACAATTGGGTTATGCCAATAAAGAACAATTCGAGGTACTAAATATAGATTCATTGGCTGACGCAGATAGGAGGAATCCAATTATTAACTATCTGAAAAATCCTTCGACGGACACAGACAGAAAAATCAAGTATAGAGCCCTGTCATATTTTCTGATGGGAAATGAATTGTTCAAGAAAACTCCTGAAGGGGTATTGTTGAAATGCTTGGGAGAAGCAGAAGCATACTTGGCTCTGTCGAACGTACATAGTGGAGCATGTGGTGCACATCAAGCAGGGCACAAAATGAAATGGCTCTTATTTCGTTATGGGATGTATTGGCCTTCGATGCTAAAGGATTGCATAGAGTTCGCGAAAGGGTGCCAAGAGTGCCAAGAACATGCAGGTATCCAACACGCTCCAGCAAACGAACTAAGTACAATAGTAAAACCATGGCCTTTCAGGGGATGGGCACTAGATTTGATTGGAGAGATTCACCCCAAGTCATCCAAAGGGCAAAGATACATTTTGGTAGGAATAGACTATTTCACAAAATGGGTTGAAGCAATACCACTGGCAAATGTGGATCAAGAGGCGGTGATTGAGTTTATTCAGAAACACATTATATATAGATTTGGAATCCCAGAAAGTATAACAACTGATCAGGGATCAGTCTTTACTGGACGAAAAATGCAAGATTTTGCCAGAGAAATAGGTTTCAAGTTATTTACTTCTACACCTTATTATGCCCAAGCAAATGGACAGGTTGAAGCAGCAAACAAAATAATAATTGGCCTTATCAAGAAGCATGTAGGAAAGAGACCCAAGAATTGGCATAAGACTTTAGATCAAGCACTTTGGGCTTGTCGAACATCTCCAAAAGAAGCTACGAATACAACTCCTTTCCAGTTGACGTTTGGACATGACGCAGTACTTCCAATTGAGATATGTTTGCAATCAGTAAGGATACAAAGACAAGCAGACATTCCTCCCAATGTATACTGGGAGTTAATGATGAATGAGTTAGTAGATTTGGACGAAGACAGACTTCGAGCACTGGAAATGATAAAAAGGCAAAAGGAAAGAGTGTCCAGAGCTTATAATAAAAAGGTGAAAGGTAAAACTTTTGTTAATAATGACTTAGTCTGGAAAGTTATTTTACCTATAGATCGAAAGAATCAGGCACTTGGTAAATGGTCCCCACATTGGGAAGGACCCTTTCGAATCTTAAAAGTATTCTCGAACAATGCTTATGAAATTGAAGAATTAGCAGAAGATCATAGGATCTTGAGAGTAAACGGGAAATATTTGAAGAGATATAAACCAAGTATGCACGAAGTAAGGATTGCAAAGACGTAGATACCCAGGGTACTACGAAAAGCCAAAATGGTCAGGCACCAAAATGGCTTCACAATCAGGAAGAATTATGGAAAGAAAAATCAAAGAAGACACCAAAATATTCTTTTTTCATTTCAAGCATGGGAATACATTCATTACAAAAAGATCCAAAGAATAGGATCTGAAGTTACAAAAAGAAGGAAGGCATAAATATATATAAAAAGATTAAACCTAAGGTAAAAAACTTGCTAGTCAATCCTTTGGTTTAAATTGTCCAAAGACAACACGGGAGAAGGTTCAGCCTCGAACATATCCATGGCTCCAGAAATACGCATCCTTCTCACTACGCCTTTCTTAAGAAAAATGTAGCTAAGGAGTCTCCCGTACGGAAGACAAGTCACAACCCCTCGACGGTCAACACCGGCAGAGACAGCTTTAACAAGTCCCTTGAAGATCATCAAAGGGATGTTAATTTTCTTCCCTCGAAGACCACAGAGGATAAACTCCAAGTCTTCAACCATGATGTTGTTTTCGTCAATCCGCCGGGGTTGGAAGTTCCCCACGAGCATCTGGTGCCAGATCCTGATGACTTTGGCACTAAAGCGGTCATTGTCCATAAGAGTTCTCAGCATGAGATGAGTAGTCATGCTGAAACTGTTGTCATCAAAAGTTTCACCAGAGTTATTGCATTTTATCAGATTGGCAATAGTGGTGGGAGTAATGCTGAGACGAGCGTGCCGAATAGCAGAATCAATGGTGGTCCTACCTTCAGGATCTATGCGTAAAGACGCATTCATCCATAATTCTGCCACCATGTTGGGGTAAATAGCACCCTCCAGGACTTCCTCAAAGTAGAAGTCTAGTTCCTGGTTAACAAACAGGGTTTCGATGGTGATGAAATGGCGAACAAGTTCATCCTCAGAGAGTCTGAACTCGCCTCTAATGAGGGCTTTGATGTCGTTAAAGAAGAGAGGTTCAGCCATTGTAAGGTAAGAAAGTTGTTCTGAAAGAGAAGTTGTGTGTTTTCTTTTTTTTTTGTGTTTAGTTTGGAGAGAAAACGCATGAATGAGAAATAAAGGTGATATTGGACCCTTTATATAGAAGGGGAATACTGAAGGGTGGGTTTTAATTGCCAATGAGTGATTGGACTGCGGTTGGTTTTCCAAAGAAAGAAGTTATGGCTTCCGCCGTTTCCCGCCCTTGGAAGTTGAGAAGTAATCATTAAACTGATGCACGCACGTCTGAAAACCGACGTTTTGGAGAAAGTGACGTCACTTTTAATAATGATTATGGCTAGAAGAAGTGGAAACGTCAAGTCTAGAGGCAAGAGTGCTGCGAAGGATGTTCAGGTTCTACATGTTGCATTTAATAAAAGCACTGTAGGAAATCTAAAGATATATCTTGACAAGAAATTGAAAGATTTGCTAAATCAACAATGGCAAATATGATAGAGATAAAAGGGAGTCAAGCGTACAAATATTATATGTCTACAGTGGCCTCGATTACAAAATAAAGGTGCAATAAGTAACAAGATCGAAAACATTTAGTTGAAATCCTCAGGGAGATCCTTTTTGATCTTCAAATATTGAGTCTCCCATGAAGACATGCGAAGTTCAATTAGTGCCCGGTGTTTCTTCAACCTTTTGATTTCTGGCACTAACTTTTGTGCAGCCTCGAAATGTTTCATTCCTGACTGCACCACTTCGAGCAAGTCTTGTTGATTAGACTTTTGTAGGACTGCTTGACAACTTTCAGCCACCTTTATCTTGCCCTCGAGTACTTTGATTTCTTGTTTCCAAGAGCCGATTTTCTTCTCATAATCATCAATGGCCTTCTGATTTTCTGAATGTTTGAGCCTGAGGGCCTCACCTTGTTTCGTTGCGTCCATAGCAAAATTCCATGGAGAGTCATGAGAGGCCTTTGTCTCAGATAACTCTTTTTCGACATTTTGCCTTCGAAGGATGTTAGCTTGGAGTTGCTCGAGTAGAGAGCCCAGCAGAACAATTACCTCTGAAACTTCTGTGGAAACTTGAAGCAAATCTACTTTCTTTAGAAGTTGATTTAAGTTGTGGCTCTTAATAGGGTCCCGGTTGAGAACATCTACAAGATTGACCCCAAAGAATCTTTCTTTTATTTGTCGAAGAAGACTAGGAATATCTTCCTTGTCACTAGAGTCTGCAGTAACAACTGTTGAGACATTAAGCTCCGGAGGCGAAGGAGTATTCACATTCATAATGGCCTTTAAGAAACTGAGAGGATCAGTTTGCTTAAGTTGTTCAAGCTCTGAAGGAGTAAGCTTTGCAGGGGCAGGCGTCGAAGTTGTCTCAGGAATGGTTTTTGCGTCAAGAGTTGAAGTTCCATGAGAAACTGGTTTTTCAGGCCGAGAAGTCTCTTCCATAGCATCTTTCTCCGACGCGGAATCTTCGTTGTCATGTGATTGCTGGTTCACATTATCGCTGCCTGAGAATGGATGATCCTCTTCCAAATTTTTGCCTTGATGGGTAGGTGGGGATTCGTCAGTAGAGTGGCTTTCTTCGACTGGTTCATTAGGCAATATGGTAGCGATTGGCCTAACGTCTTCAAAGACTGGTGAAAGAACACGAGTTTGGTGTTGAGAGGTACCTATGTTAAACAGAGCAAAGTTATTCAAAAAAAAAAAACTTTTGAGGAGTTTAGTTAACGAAAGTTAAAGTTTGACAACTACCATAAAGTTTGTCAACATCAATGGTGAGGCCAGGGTCTTTAAAACCGGAAGTAGCAGTGCCAGCATCATCCTGCAATAACAAGGTAAAGTGTCAGTACAATTATTTAGTTAAAATCACAAGATAATATGTGGGACAAACCCAAAGTACCTTGGGTGGAATATTGTCTGGACTTGAATTATGGCTTTCCACAACGAAAGCATTACTAGCAGCTTTCAAAGGAGACTCTTCAGAGGACGCTTTATCACCAGGAGAAACAGCTTTGGAAGGACTTGCCTTTCTCCCTTTTCTCGAAGGGGTAACAGCTTTGTATTTTTTCTTCTGTCCTTGTCTAGTTTGAGGAGGGGATTTATCTTCGCCATCCGAACCAGTGGTCGAAGAAGCTTTACGCTTCGAACCCGTTGGGGGTTTCGAACTCTGGCAAGTCGAAAATGAGAAAGATGAGTACTAATCACATATTGTACAAGATTGAGAGTATGAGATAAGTATGTACCGTGGGCTTCTTATCAGTGACAAGGGAGTCACTCCCACTTGGTTTATTGCTTTTAGATGTCCCAGAGTCTTTTGGGGCAGAAGCTTCCTTAATCTTCCTCCTTCGTGCAACAGCTGTAGTTGAGACTGAAATCAGTATATCAATAAAGAAAAGATAAGTCAGTCGAAAAGATTGCCTTAATCCAGACCTTCAGGTATTGGAGTCAGGACACGAACATGTTTAAGATCTATATGAAGATGTCCTTTGAAAGTATCCAAGGTATGCTTAGTCGGAACCACTCGTTCAGCGCGTTTTTTGGTACTCTCTTGAAGAATTTTGAGAGCATTCCCACACACGAACCAGTCTGGGAAAGGAGGACTTAGAGCCACGCCAAAATCAGCACTTGGTAGTGGGGGGAATTTTGGAGGATTGAGTTTGAAAGCCACTTCATAACGTAGTTCTGGTCGAACATACGAGGGCAATTTCAACTTATTTAGTTTGGCGGAAAACTTTTCGCGCAAAGTAACTGCAGCCTCACGAACAGTCCGACTAAGATCATCAGGCCTATAGATAGTTTCAAAGAATTTTTGAAAAGCTTGGATTTCTTTAATATGAGTGGAAGTACCTTTTTGGAAGTTCTCCTGCACATCATTGAAAGCTGCAGTTAGTTCCTGAGCAAGGCTATCAGCATAAAAAATTTGAGAGCTATAATACTCTGTCCACCATTGATGAAAATCTGGTGTAGAGTAAAAAGAAGGTTCAAAAGGAATAGGAGAAAGATTGGTGACGTCAACGTATTTGTCGATTTTTTGTTCACATTCCTCTTCAGTCAAATACAAAGTGTGGAAACACATATGGTTCCTTTTCTCATATAAGCACTTGGGTGTTATTTGAGTTAGCCCAAATTGTCTTGAGACCAAATTCGGTTGATAGCACATGAGGATACATTGACCCTTTGATGGTCGAAGACGGTGGGAAAACAATCTTGGAGTCAGAAAGGCTTCCCAAATTTCCATAGATTCGGTTTGTTGATCCTGAGATGTCGGTGGAAATTTTCGAGTAAACCATTCAGGACCTATTGTTCTGTGTACAAATGGGGCCATAGAGGGATCGAACTGGTCACGCCGAGCAAACATCATCGAATACGCCAGGAAATGTTCATGAAGCTTTCCCATTTCTTCTTTTGGAGTTAGGTAAGCTAACCTGGTCCCCTCTATAGTTCGATTTTTGATTATGCTATCCTCCTCATTGACATCTCCTCGAAAGGGAAGATGAGTTTCGAATGTAGCATTAAGCCACAGTTGCAATAGCCAGAAAGGACCAGCGTAAAGTAAACTACCAGATTTGAAATTCTTGGTAAGGTTTGCAGCTTCACTAAGGTTTTCATAAAGAGACCCTAGAAGTAGTTGGCTAAGGTTGAGCTTTTTCCCAGCATGCAATTGATTAGCCATGCAAAGGTACCTTTTCGCAACTTGAATAGACCTTGAACAGAAGGCACATCGTGAAAGCCATAATGCTAGAAAAGCAATATGCTCTTCATCAGATACTGTCGCTTCAGTGGTAATATGATGCTTCTGGATGAATGCCGTATAAGTGACTTGCGAATCGTTAAAACCAATAGTGTCATTATCCATTTCATTGGGGTCGAAGGTTTCACCAGTTGGTCGAAGTCCTGTAATAGCGGCCACGTCGAAAAGCGTGGGGGTAACCATTCCACATGGGAGATGAAAGGTGTTGTGAGAAGCATCCCAAAAATGAACCGCTGCTACTAACATGGGTTGGTTGTATTCTAAACCCGTTCTTGACAGTTGAATCAAATCGTATATTCCTAATGTTTTCCAGAAGGATCCTTTTTGTTTCTCTACCCTTTCTAGCCAGGCATAGTACAAGTCAGGATCTTTGGCTAAAGGGATTGACCTAAACACTTTTACAGAATTGGTCATATAGTTTAACCTAATTTTGTTTAAAGCTAAAGGGATTGCGGTTGAAGTTTCCTCAATATTAGCAGATTTGCCTAAAGGAGAGCGACCGTCTTCATCTATCTTAACTTTGCTAACTAATGGTCTAGTCTTGTAGTAAGCAGGAAAAAACTTATTCATAGATTGGATACTTTCACTCGGTAACGGACCCATAAAGGCAAGAGTTTTTTCAGAGAGTTCAAAGGGAATGATTACCTGGGAAGCGTAAATAGCGCGTATCTCTTCAGTGTTAGGGTTTGGAACGAACTCTCGTTCCCCAGAACGTGTTGTTGATTGGAGCTTCAAAGCGGGTTGAAGAACATTTGAAGATGAAGCCATGAAGAAATTTTTTGATTAAAAGAACAAGATTCTAAAAAGAGTGAAGATGTTTCAATTTTTTGGTGAAGAAGATGAATGACAGGCGGTATAGAGACACAAGATCAAGTATTTAAAGGTTTAACGGAAACCTTTTTAAATCTTTTGGGTAAAGCCCGAGAGACACGTGGCGGCTGGTGATTTAATCCAACGGCGGTCGAATGAGTTAGCTTCACTCCTAGTATGTAGGAGTAATGATCAGGAAGTAAGGTTAAAACGTGGGAATGTAAGTTATGAGAAGACATCTTTGAAAATAACAAGACGTTTCAGAAACAGTGTTATCAGTGATTATGACGCTAGTCAGCAGTCTTGGAACTTTCAAGGATCATAAAAACGAAATCTTATAATGACAAGAAACGCCTATTTCTGTTGATTCTCGAAACAGGCATTTATTGGGGGCAATTTGTTAGCTGAAGATTTCGTTTTATGTTGTTTATCCTTCGAAGGAGTTGAGAATCGAAGAAAAGATGGTTACTGATGGCCATCCCTTAAAAAGTAAAAGAATGGCTACTGATGGTCATGCTTCGAAAAATAAAGACTTCTAAGTTCGATGAAGATAAGTGAACGCTGAAAGATTAATGAAAGCATATGTCTTCGGGACTTAGACAAAATTCATAGAATATGTATTCAAGTATTACTACTTAGCGTGTTTTTTAGTAGTGTTTGTTTAATACACTGCCACGCGTCGAAGATGGACTCAGGCGGGAAGATTTGAAATTCGAAGACAGTTTCGTAACCGTTCAACAACAGATGGCTTCGCTGGAGGTTCTGATGAGAAACGTGGCAGCAAATTAGTATAGGACCGTTAAGGTCGAAACTAGTATAAATAGGAGTCTTAGTGTTAGGATTCTGTGTGTTCATTTTGTACAAATCACTCACATATTTGCTCAAGTATCAAGCGTTAAGAGAAAGAGTTCGCTGAGAAAATGTACGTATGACACCACCATTTTAATACATGTGTATTATCTTTTTGTTTTTATCTTTCAGAATTACTGCATTTCGTTTACTTCTTGCCATTTACGTTTCTGCATATTTACTTTAACGTCATTTACTTTCGAATTACTTTCATGCTATTTACTTTCAAAGTCTTTTATATTTCTGCAGTTTAAGATTCTTTACGTTTCAATTGTCCTTTTAATTTTTTATGTCATGTCACTTCGTTGAAGTCACATTTATATGTAACAAAGTGATTGTCAAGACTATTTGTTCTGTTAATCGAACAACGCTTATCGAAGAAGACAAATAATGAATATGGTTCGAACAAACATTGATAACAATCTTCTTGACTATGTGTCCTAGGATCAATCTAGTCGATCCTGCAAGTAACCAAATCATATTTATTATAGTTTGGAAGACTAGTGGTTGTTTACCGGAAATCACCGTAAACACTATGGGGGGTCACCCCCAGCGAAAATTCCAAAATACCCCTGTTTCGGAAGTTCATTTCCGAAAGCGTCTTTTTTTGAAAAAATTGACTTATTTCGGAAGTTCATTTCCGAAAACATTATTTCGGAAGTTCACTTCCGAAATACTGCGATTTCTGCAGATTTATCAAAACACTCCCACTCCCCCAATCATTTACCCTAAATTAAAACAAAAAGTGGCAAAGGCGAAAATTTGTGCAAACAGAATTCCAAAGCTGCATCAAGGCTCCAATCACACTGCAAAACAACATTCAAAAGCCCTCAATCCTAACACTTTGTAAGTTTTGAAATTTTTAGATCTATTATTCAAATGCATGTTATTTAGGGTTTTAATTACATAAATGATATATGGTTAGGTTGTTAGTAGTATTTAGGTTGTTTAGAAGCATTTTGATTTGGTTTGAAGTTTGGTTTAGGGGTCTGCCATGGAAGTTGCAGAAAACTCCATCGCAGGGGTGTTTCGGAAGTTCATTTCCGAAAACACCTCAATCCCAGTTTTCGGAAATGAACTTCCGAAATGTATCAGAAGTTCAAATTTTTTTGTTTTTTATTTTGTCTCTCATATTAATCGATTTCAATTGTTTACAGGAACATGTCAGACAATCAACCAGCACGCAGGACTGCGTCTTCTAGAGAGGGTAGGGAGTGTCCGTTTTAATTTGCAAGTACTTTATTTTTAACGCCTTTGTTTATTGTGCCTGTTTCTTTGAAGTTTGTGTCCCTTTCTTCTTTTATAAAAGGAGGTCTCATGGACCTTTCTTTCTTCATTTTTACGCAGGAATGGGTGGCGCTAAGGGAAGAAAGGGTTCTTCAAAGAAGGAGGTGAAGGAGAAGAAGAAGGTTTTGACTGGTTCTGCTTCTCGTCCCCTGGGGGTCCATGGCTCGGACGTGCAGACTCAGTCTTCAGGCGTGATCAACGCTGATGGTTCTGATACTGAGTGGGATGAGGATTGGTATAATTATCTTCATTCGGAGGAGTTTGCTCGTCGGGAAGAATAACGTGTTTTTATTTTGTTTGATGTGTATTTTGTAACGCTCGTCGGGCAGAATAACGTGTTTTTGTTTTGTTTGACGTGTTTTGTTTTGTTTTGTTCTGATTTCGGATTGTATCGCACAGTGTTTTTGTATTGGATTTATTATCTTAGTTTTTGGATTGTTCTGATTTATATATGTAGATTCTTGGATTTCATCGCCGCGAACACTATCCATCTTCTGGATTATAAACATAGAACTTTGACTTTCCCAGCGCACCCCTTTGTTTGATTTTTTTGTAATGACGTCCCCTGATCAGGTAAGAAATGTGGACACATGTGCCTACGTAAGCCTTCTAAGACGGTTACCTTCTAAGAAATGTGGTAACACTTTCCTACTTAAAAGCCTACGTAACAAAAATTGGGAAGCTCCACAGCCACGCCCTATTTAAAAGAATAAAAAACCTTTTGAAATTTTGAAGTTCCCTTTTCCTTCTCCCCACCACTCTCAGACGGTTAACTTCTAAAACACTTTCCTATTTAAAAGCTTCTCACCCATTTTTCTTTCAAAATATCCCAAATCATTTTCGATCCTAAGTCTTCTTCTTTGCTTTAACGTTTTCTATCTCTTGTTACTGCCTTCTTCCTCCGGACATCCACCTCCTCCGTCATATGCTCCGGCCCCGGTTACCTCTCCTCCGTCTGTTGTTGCAGCTCCGGTTGTTCGTCCATCTGTTTCAGCGCCGTTTGTTCCATCTGTCGCAGCGCCGGTTGCTTCCTTGAGTTCGGCTCTGATCTCCATCGAGAGCCTGACTGCCGAAGTTAAACAGAAGGCTACTCTAGAGTCGGCTCCGTCGTCTCAGAAGGAAAATTGGGAAGGAAAATTGGAAAGGAAAATTCAAGTTCGTGCTAATCATTTTCAGTTGCGAGTGGCTGATAAGGATCTACACCACTATGATGTAAGTATAGTTTGCTCATAAGTTTTTTGTTGTTGTTTATTATGTTGGTAAGTTACAATGTGGTATGGATTTCTAGAGGATCAGGACTTTCTAACCTGTTGCAGCGTCTCCTCCATCGTCTTCATCCGATTAAATAAAGCGAATCGTTCTTGTTTGTTATTTTTCTTCTGTCCAGACCTTTTTTCGGAAGTGCATTTCCGAATTCCTCCAAGGGGGGTGAGTTCGGAGATGAACTTCTGAAACACCACATTTTCTGAAAATGTAACTTTATTTCGGAGATGCATCTCCGAAATCAATATTTTATATTAAAAAAAACACGTTTTCGGAAGTTCATTTGCGAAAACACATTTTTTTCAAAAAAAAGTACCTTTTCGAAAATGAACTTCCGAAACAAGGGGTAGTGTTGTAAATTCACCAGGGGTGAGCAAGAAGGTTAGGAGGTGGGTGAAGAAATTCTCTTAAATATATCATTATGCTCTTAAATAAAAATTCATGCTCACCATCTTTCCTCCTTTCTTTTCAAAACATATTAAAACTCTAAACAAATATGAAATTTAAATTTCAAATGACAATCAAATCATCAATGGATTTCAAACGCTTCATATTTGTCTTAATGCAAAGATAATGTAACTATTAAGCCTACAAGAAAAAAAGGTTTTGAAACGGTATATTTTGGATCATACGGTGGTTATAACCGTCGCTAACTCTGAGTTGCAACGGTTTGACATTCCAAAATCATGTGTCGTTAATCTCTTTCATAACGGTTTGAAAAATCGCCATAACATATTGCGTCGTATTAAAATTTTCTCTAAAGTATAATTGCGACCGTTGAAACATCATGAAATTTATTTAATATTTTGTTTATGGGGATTTATTACGACAGTTGCTAATTGTCTCAAATGTGAAATTGTTTGTGACTGCTTAAACCGTCATTATTTATTTATTTGAAATGGTTTAAAATGATGTTAAGTTTTATTTTTTAGTTTATCCATCAATAAAAAAAATGTTTTTTTATCAACCAACATATTGACATGGACCACATGTTTTATATCTCATAATTCCAAATGTTATTTTAACTTCAAAGATATTTTTAAAGTATAAAGCAATCTAATTTTTGAAAAGTATAAAATAAGAAAGAATACAAACTACTTTTTGAAACATTGCATTGCAGTAACTGAAATTGTATTTCTATCTTGTTTTCCTTTCTAGTCTACTTTAAAAGGTCGGAGAACATGTTAAATGGGCACACAAATTACATTTTATAAGCAAAACCATCTCATATGAGAAGAGAATGAGAATGTGATGGTACATTTCCGAAGCTAGGATTACATCTTATTTGACCTATATAGTCTTGTCAATTATTACAGGAAACGGTTAGAATTTGTGTTTGGGATATAAAAGATGATGAAAACCGATAAAAGTTACACAAAATATATTTCAAGATGTGTGTTTACACTAAGCTTTAGGTTCGATTCGCCTCCACCAATTTAGACAAATTGGATGTAAATGGACTAAGCGGTGAATCCCTTTCATGATACTTTGAAAACCTTAACATGAATCGCACATCCACATTAATGATATTTTACCAAATAAAGTTCTCTAATTTTTTTTCTAATTCTTCAGTTATCTGCTAGCTGAAATACCTTATTCTTCAGCTATCTGTAATGCATTGGTGCACATTTATAAAACTTCTTTGTAAAAGTTTTTTGGAACAGGTTAGACAATACATGGCAATGCTTCCTTTGAATGATCCGAATATGAGGACGATTTTGATTTAGGATTATCTGAATGCTGGCAAGAGCTTATTTAATGATTTATGATGCATATGTTAGAAACAAGTTTTCTCATTAACCTGCTTCAGACAAATATTTCAGATCTTTGTAATCCATGAATAAGTATGAACGCGTGAAACCAATTTAGAATTATTTTCCCAAGTAAAATCTAAATTTTTTATATGATAAAAAAATTAAAGTTAATTTAAGATTAAAAGGTCTATAACTAAGGAATTAGGATTTAAATACTAAGAAAATGTTTGTAATAGCTTAATGATGGAGTTTAATGACATTTTTGTCCATATATAAGAAGAAGTGACATGTCCCATGATATCCCAAAAAATTCATCTAATGTAGGTGTAGATGAATGGGTCTAAGCACGAGTCATGGGCCTGCCATGAGACCAATAATTTCGACTATGGGATGACCGTCTCTCAGTAGTGTCCAATGCTTACCCTTCTTCAAGCTATGTATTTTGGGCTCTAGGGAATTACATTTCTCTCTTCATATAGAAAACATGATGTGATACTCTACCATGCATATATATTTCTTATTCAATAACCATTTTTCTATTGTGATGTGTTAATGATCACCTGATTAGGTGCCAAAAATACGTGAATAGAACAAAAAATACAACATTGTGTCATGGTCCGTAAGTAAGCATCTGGAGGGAGTCTCCGAAAGTTAAGAATCATGTGTGCGGATACCAAAAGTTTATGATCTAACAATCTCAAACTCCTCAAATCAGACAGAATATATTTTATGCATTCATATAAGAAAATAATAATCATAAAACACATCATCATCATTACCAAATTCATCATTATTTACAGGGCCGGCCCAACCCGTTTAGAGGCCTAAAGCAAATTTTAAAGTGGCGTCTTTAAAATATATTTTAAAATATTAATTTTGTGGTTGTTAAGAGTTGAACTTAATACTAATAAGAAAAGAGGCCTATATATTAACAATTCAACTACAATGTAATTCAAATGTCATTATATAATTTTATATCTAAATAAAAAAAATTTGAGGCCTTTTTTAAGTCCAAACTTTTGAGGCCTAAAGCCCTAACTTTAGCAGCTTGGCCCTTGGGCCGACCCTGATTATTTATGTTATTTTCTTAGTTCCTTAAAAGAAAAGCAAGTAATGGTTTGAGGCCTAACATAAATCTAAAGAAACAACTCTATAAAGAAGGAAGTGAAGATAAATTTATTAAACTTTTATATATATATATATATATATATATATATATATATATATATATATATATATATAGGGTATATCATATGAGAATGACATATTTATATGAGAATGTGAGAATGAATTTGAACCATTGGATTTTAAAATAAATGATGGAGATTATGAGTGAATCTTTTTTTTTTCTCTCCTACATTTTGAAATAAATGAAGTAGGAGAGAGAAAAAAAAGATTCATCCATAATCTACACCATTTATTTTCTCTCTCCTACTTCATTTATTTCAAAATGTAGGAGAGAGAAAAAAAAGATTCACCCATAATCTCCACCATTTATTTTAAAATCCAATGGTTCAAATTCATTCTCACATTCTCATATAAATATATATATATTTATGAAATAGAAAAGATATATATATATATATATATATATATATATATATATATATATATATATATATATATATATATATATATATATATATATATATATATATATATATATATATATATATATATAATGAGGATTGTCATTGCTTGTTCGTCAAATAGAGCACTAGAATGTGAGGAAGGACTAAAATGAAAATACTACAATTTGAGATAAGAGTGAGAGAGTTAGTGTTGCAAGTGAAAGGCACTAGAGTAAGGGGTGAGAGTGATAAAGACGATGGATAAATGTGTGAAAGTGATCAAAGGAGATTTGAGGTGTTTTAGGCTATGTTTGGATATCATAAAATTAATGGAGCGGAATGGAGCGGAGCGGAGTGGGATGGAGCGGAGTGGAACGGAGCGGAACGAAGATATCATTCCATTGTTTGGAAATTTTAGGACGGAACAAGTTAAGTTGTTCATTCCGCCCAAATCGGAGGGTAAGAAAAATGGTGGTAAGTGATGGAATGGAATGGAATCCATACCACTCTATTCCGCTCCGTTCCATCCGTTTTTAAATTATCCAAACAATGGAATATCATTTTATTCCATCCCATTCCGCTCCGCTCCATCCGGTTCCATCAATTCAAACAAAGCCTTAGGGTTTTTAGGGTTTTTTTTATAAATGTTACTAAATGGTGGAAGAAAAGCTTGGGCCGCATATTAGTAAGATACAAAGTGAGGCAAAATAGTAACAAGGTATAAAAAGATGTGTCTAGAAAATATTTTTCGCACACGCTTCTTTAACTTTTTCTGAGTGAAATAAAATGAATAACAAGAGTAATTGGTGTGTCTTAAAGATAACTTTCCAACATAAACATTTTTCAGAGTTTTATAGAATTTGTGAAAAATTCAAGGGATGTAATGAGAAACTAGCTAAAAATGGAAATAAAAACGATTTTAACCAGTATAAAGGTCCCAATTGCTGATTTACCTGATTTTTCTCTAGCTTTCTAATTTCCTTCGCATATTTGATGATGGGTGGTTTTGTCTCAATCGCTTGAACCAATTAGTTTAATTCGATTTTGATTATTTTAGTGTTAACTATAAATAATATGATAACATTATTTACAAGGACGACTCTAAACTATAATAAGTCAAATTTTATAATAAAAAAATCAAAACTAATAAAAAAATAAAAAAATATTGACATAATACAAGAAGAAAATTATTACATTTTTGTATCGACTTTAAGTTTATATACTTTTAACCTTTGAACTTGACTTATTATGCATCTATTAACTTAGGGCTTTGATACGTGTTGACTATTTGAAACTAAAGAAAATTCCATTGACTTTTATGCGGAAAAAAATCCAAATAATCAGGTTAAAAAAAAATTATGCAAAAAACCACGTTTTGGATAAAATTACCTGGATAACCAGACTCATGGCGCCATTGTGTTAAATCTTCCTCTTATGCACCCCCTGGGGTGGCGCCATAGTTCATTTTGAACTATTAAGCCACCTGGGGTGGCGCCTATGTTCACAATTCTTTTTTTTTTTATTCTTTTTTTTTTGTTTTTTTAAAAATTGTTTTAACATATTTAAAAAAAATAAACTATTAAATAAATAATTAGACATGCGGAGGTAGTGTTTAATGATATAAATAGGGAAGAAACATTACAAATACGGGAAATACAGGAAAAACATTACAAATACGAGAAATACGGGACAAAGATTACAAATACGGGAAAAACGAGAATATTTCTAAAAGACATTAAAATTATTCTATTCCTGACCCCTATGACCGCCAGTTCCGCAATCTGGAATTCTTCGAATCCGTTGGGAAGGTCCTCGACGACCCCCCTAGTCCTTGGTTATTCTTGTTGTGTTTGGGTAGGTGGGCCTCGGATTAGCCCCTCCATGCGCTCGTTGGACATGTAGTCTTGTATCCTACTGTCAAATAGTCGGGTCCCCATGCCCTCAAAGATTGGTCGTGGCGGTGGGGTTGCGTCATATGGTCGAAAAAATCCAGCGCTTGAGTTGCCTTGGAAAAAGGCATTGTTTGTTGGGGTATGGTGTAGCCATATTGTTGGTGTTGTGATTGTTGTGGTGTGGTGTAGCCATATTGTTGGTGTTGTGATTGTTGGGAGGTATGGTAAAGTGACGATTGAATGATCATTTGCTCGTTTGGGTCGTATTCGTCATCTGGACCCATGTCGGGGCTGGGTTGCCTATTGGAGGGGCCGGCGTCGTGTTGTTGTTGGGTGAAGCCCCGTGATTGTTGTTGGATGGGTTGCCTAGTGGAGGGGCCGGCGTCGTGGTGTTGTTGGGTGAAGCCCCATGATTGTTGTTGGATGGGTTGCCTAGTGGAGGGGTCGGCGTCGTGGAGTTGTTGAGTGAAGCCCCATGATTGTTGTTGGATGGGTTGATTTTAGTAGGGCGTTGGCGTTGTTTGATATTCTTCATGGTAAGGGTGTTCGGAGGTTTGACGTTGTTGGGGTGGTTGTTGGTTGTATTGCTGTTGGCGGGGGTCGTGTAGGTAGTAGGGGTCGGACACATACATATTGGGGGTTGTGACTGTTCTATACCAATTCACGTAGTCTGCGGTTGGATACATCGGGAGTTGGGCAACGGGGAATTGTAGTACACGGCGACGACGCTGCTTCCACATCTCACAAAGTTCAGGTGCGAATGAATGATAATCTATGTGATCCCATTGGTGATTGACTTTTCTCAGATGCCAACAACCCAGATCAGTGGGGGGTCCGGGATTGATAAATGCATGCCAAACTGGAGTCTCACACGGTCAGCTTGGTGCATCTCCACGATGTTGAACCTTATTATAGGTGTCACCGCAGTCCAAACTTCTTGGTCACTCTCGTTGGGCTCATGGTCTAGCATCAAGTATGGTCTCCAATTAAACTGCGTAGGAGAAAAGAATATAATATATTATTAAAAAAGAAGATGGATTGTAATACATCTATACGCATCATATAAAAGTTTAGTGGTAATACATCTTCAGCTCGGAGGTGGTCCAATAGTTGCCGATACAAAATAATATTCCCCCTCGGATTCTTGTTGTAATTCAACCGAGGGCCACAAAATCTAAAACAAAAAAAGAGCAAACATGTTATTTCAGATTTTTATGTAAAAGAGAGTTAGCATTCAGGGGATAGCGTTGAAAAAGACGTACCTTGTTGCATAAGGGAACGTGTAGTTGTCCCTGCCTGCAGGGGATAGCGTTGGCATTCTCCACCAACCCCATACTTGTAGGAGGAACGCACATCCATAGAACGTGCACTTGTCGGCGTATGCGTTCTTACAAAGCGATTGGTATAACATCGCCAAAACGGCAGACCCCCAATTATACTTCCTAATCTTGCTAATGCTATCAAATTTACTTAAATAAAAAAAGTTGACAGTGTTACCTGTTGACTCTGGGAATAACAGGTTACCAAACATTAGCATGATATAGACCTTAGTCTTGAGGAAAATTTTATCCTCGGTAGAGTTGTCGTCCAATGTGAGTTCATCATAATAAGTTTTAAGGGAAGCCAGACTGATACCCTGGCCTCTTGAACCTTGATTAGGCACAATTAGATCTCGTCCCAACACTCTCTCACATAGTGAATTAGCATGTTGAACACTTCCATTAACAGCCTTCCCATCAATGGGCAGACCAAGCAACATATAAACATCCTCTAGACTTATTGTACACTCACCTATTGGAAGATGAAACGTGTGGGTTTCAGGCCTCCATCGCTCTTGTAACGCAAGGATGAATTTTCGGTCGATGGTGTTGTTGTGCATTTTGATGACATGTTCAAAGCCGCATGCTTGTAGATTCGGAATAATCCTCTCGTCAAGTTCAACATAGGCGTGAGAACGTGTACGGAATCGTTGAACATCCTAAAAACCACGAATAAATAGATTAAAATGGATATCATATAAGTATAGATGTTTAGAAGTAAATAAGTATGAACTTACATATGTCGCCAAGTTCGCTCTAGTTCCTCTGTGATTTTCACCCATGGTTAGAAGTTGAGCCATTTTTAAGAACTCTGAAACTTTTCTGCGGATTTGAAAAATATAAGTGTTTGTGAAGATAATAGATGAAATTGATGAAAATAGAGTATTCTATGAGAGTATTTATAGAGGGGATGGTTGTTGCTGATGTTTAGTGCATGACAACCAAGTGGCGAGGATGCATGTGATACAGATCTCAAAGTAATAAAGGAGAGTTCACATGCATACAGTGTTATGTGCAGAATAGACTAGGCGTGCCTGCATACAGTGTTCTGTGTCGAATAGACTAGGCATGCATGCATACAGTGTTCTGTTGCAGGTAGATCACATGCATGCATAAGAGTGGGTCAAATTAGGGTTTTCGCGTGGGGACCACCTTTCCTACACATGTGCCACCCCAGGTGGCGCCTACATACAAAATTAGGGCAAAATGAAAAAAAAAATTCTTCATATGCGCCACCCCAGGTGGCGCCTTCCTGTTAATGGTTTGCACTAATGCGCCACCTGGGGTGGCGCCTACATGCAATCCTTTTTTTCCTGCTAGGGTTTAGGGTTAAGGTTTGCTGTACACGTCTGTGACGATACAGACATTCATTTTCTATCAACTGTACACGTTTGTGACGATACAGGCATTCATTTTATATCAACTGTTTTCGCATGTGATTGTACAGTATGCGCAACTCAGTATGGTTGTGTCTGGTCAAGTCGACTGTGCAACAATGTCATGCATACCTCAAATTAACTTAGTACGTCTGTGACGATACAGGCATTCATTTTCCATCATCTGTTTTCGCATGTGATTGTACAGTATGCGCAACTCAGTATGGCTGTGTCTGGTCAAGTTGACTGTGCAACAATGTCATTCATACCTCAAATCAACTCAGTACGTCTGCGTTTTTTACAGGCATTCATTTTCCATCAGTATGCATTGATAAACCCTAATTGACTTCACCCAATGTCGTCTACATAAAGGAAGCCTCTAATGTGAAAAATTACACATCTCATTACACACTCAACAATGGCCCCTCCACAATACATTATCAACGCTCATGTTTTTGGCGAGACCTATGACAACGAAGAAGTTGGTTTTTTGTTTAAAAACACTGAGGTTACACGATTTTGTTTAAGCAGAAAAACAAATTTCAGTTACTTCAAACAGAGATTAGAGACGATGCTTGCATCTCATATTAAGGATTTGTTTGAATGAGTTTTAATTTTTAATTTTTAAAAAAATTGTAAATTAATTTTAAAAACAGTTTTATAAAAAAAAAGTAAAAGAAATTATGTTTGGAAATCTTATTTTTTAAAATTATTTTAGTGATGAAAAATGATATTTTAGTGATGAAAAATGAAAACTTATTTTTATCAATTTATTTTCAAAATATATTTTAAAAAGAAAAAATTTGTTTTATATGTATTTCATTTTGTATTATAATTTTCTTTTAATATATTTTATTTTAATCTAGTTATAAGTTTCATTGGAGGCTCAATAGAATTTCCCCATATGACAATCTTACTAAGAGATGCTTTCTAGTCCCTCCATGTACAATCTTTGTAAAATGAGTGTTGAAACAATTCTGGACTTGCTCTTTAAATGCAATTTTATTGCTTCAATAGTTGCAATTTTATGGAATTATTTGTTATTGTAATATATTTGTTTTATAAAATAAAATGATTCATATATTCATTTGTTTATATTTTAATGTTGCACAATATTACAAATTTGTTATTTATAATAAAAAAATTATTGTTTTTTTCTCTTTCTAATTTTCAAAACTAAAAATCAAAGTCTCTACAAATTATTTTAATTAAATTATTAAATAAACTTTATTATTTGCCAAATCAAACAACCCATAAGTATCTTCTTGTCAATTACTATAAAATTATTAGAGTTTTCAATTTAATTTGAAGAGATACAACCATACATCTTTGGTTTTGTTCACTATACCTCGTATAATGATCACACCTTATAGAACCTTCAAAATATCTTTCATATACTCTTTCAAAATCCAGACGAGCCCCTTATACAACAAAATTATCTCATGATTTAAGACACCCCTTTTGTCAAAAATTGGTCCAAATAGCAATCTACATATTAACCTTACATGTGTATTTTCTGTGGTTAAATTAATAACACAATTCTAAATTTCAATCTTTAGATTAACATCATGATGGTATTTTACACCATTTGAGAGTAAGTTAGAAGAATATGACATTTTTTATAAATATATATTATAAGTCATTTATAAATCAATTCTGCAATAAATCATACACATTTGTTATTCGATAAAAAGATCAAAATAGGAGAACTAGTGCATATATATGAATGTCAAAATGTCAAAATCAATCACATACAAACCATAATACAAAAATGTCAAAATATACAAAATAAAATCTCACTATTGCATATATCGGACGTACTTGTTCCTCCTTTACCGCTAGTACTGCAACAAATGTTATGCATCTACTAAGATAGCATATACAATGGCCATCTGAGAAGTGTCTTATCAAACTCACCCTTAACTATGACCTTTCACCCAATAGCAACATGTGATGATATATCGATAACACATCAACGACATAGTCTGTTCTTGTCTGCTCCTCCTCTAAAATCTCCTGATGAGCTGACCTTAAAGGATCTCCCTCAATATTTGGTGTCATGTATGGATGTGACATTCTATAAAACTATTGCATGTAGTATATTCTACTCCATAGACGAGGAACTGACATACGATGTACAACCTCTAAGACCATATGATAATAGTACGCTGCAAAAATCTCGTCAACATCCCTATAGAGAATAGTGTCGGGAGCAGCAATAACGGGATCTCATGGTATACCTTAGATATACCCGAACTACTTGCAAGACTTGCTCAGATGGATGAAGGACATAAGTCAGGACCCAAAAGCAAATTATCCAGAGCACAAGGTTATAAGCTTCAAGGCTCGTGTCTCACGGTGATTAGCGTACGACATCCAACAAATATCATCTGGCATGATGCGCTCAAGATCAACTCGAAACGACTCGGTCGCCTAATTCTCTTTGAGTGGGATGATTGAGCATGCATGTGCCAAAGCCTCAAACTAGTCTTCCACATATGTCCACCCCGAGGTCTTCCACATACGACCTCAATGCACATGTTATGTGGTATGGAACTCGTATATCATCACCATCAGCATCCACGGTTGCAGCCATGTGGTGCTGTTAGCTAAAGATTTCGTTTTGTAGTATTTGTCCTTCGAAGAAGTAGAAAATCGAAGGAAAGATGGTTACTGATGGCCATCCCTTAAAAAATAAAAGAATGGCTACTGATGGTCATGCTTCGAGAATGAAGATTTCTAAGTTCGCTATGAAGATAATGAATACTGAAAGCTAGTGAAAAGTATGTGTCTTCGGGGACTTAGACAAAATTTATAAATATATTCAAGTATTACTACTTAGCGTGTTTTTCGTAGTGTTTGTTTAATACACTGTCACGCGTCGAAGACGGACTCAGGCGGGAAGATTTGAAATTCGAAGACGGTTTCGTAACTGTCCAAGTAACAGATGGCGTCGCTAGAAGTTCTTATGAGAAACGTGGCAGCAGATTAGTGTAGGACCGTTACGGTCGAAACTAGTATAAATAGGAGTCTTAATGTTAGGATTCTGTGTGTTCATTTTGTACAAATCACTCACATATTTACTCAAGTATCAAGCGTTAAGAGAAAGAGTTCGCTGAGAAAATGTACGTATGACACCACCATTTTAATACATGTGTATTATCTTTTGTTTTCCAGAATTACTGCATTTCGTTTACTTCTTTCCATTTACATTTCTGTATCTTTACTTTAATGTCATTTACTTTCGAATTACTTTCACGTTATTTACTTTCAAAGTCTTTAACATTTCTGCAGTTTAAGATTCTTTACGTTTCAATAGTCCTTTTAATTTTCTATGTTATGTTACTTATCTTTTCGCTGAAGTCACATTTTTATATAACAAAGTGATTGTCAAGACTCTTTGTTCTTTAATCGAACAACGCTTATTGAAGAAGACAAATCATGAATATGGTTCGAATAAACATTGATAACAATCTTCTTGACTATGTGTCCTAGGATCAATCTAGTCGATCCTGCGAGTAACCAAATCATATTTATTATAGTTTGGAAGACTAGCGGTTGTTTACCGGAAATCACCGTAAACAAATTGGCACGCCCAGTGGGACAGTGTCAAGCAGATTGTTTTAATCAATTGCTTTATTTTGTCTAGACAATATCAAGATCTTGTATGAACCTTAGGAACGGTAAATTAAAGAACAGTGCACAACCGATTCCCAAACGAAGGTACAACAGGAAGATGGTCGTTACGGCCAGTGCAGGGGGTGATCGAGATCCCCCACAAGGTTCAGGATCAGGAGCGGCAAATTCGACTTCTACTCAAGGAACACGAGATGCAACGGGTCCAAATGGATCGAGACCTGCAGATAATTCCCAGGCTTTGCCTGAAAATAATACAGGGCTTTCAGGGACTATTCCAGTTTCAGTGTCGACAACCGCACCCTCATCCACAAGCGCAGAGGACGTATTGTTTGCCTCGACAAATGCTGCAAATAATTTGCCTGGTCAAGGCACGAATTCTGCCTTCGAATGGAGACCAAATAGTTCATATGGAATGCCATACCCATATGGAACAGGCGTACGAGGGGCAGGATCTATATATGCCCCAACTAACAATGCGACATTTTCACCGAATGTTAGTTCAGTGGGTCGAAGTGCACATAACACTGGTTTTTCTACCCAGGTGCCTCACTTTACCACAAATAACCAAGCAGCATTTCGACAAGAAATGGATGCAAGCAACCATGATATGGTAGGGGTTTTGGCCAGAGAATTGACTTCAGTTTTAAGCCCACTAATGACAAATGTTACTACTACAAATAGAGAAAACATGGAGACTTTCCAAAAGATATCATCTCAAATGAATCGAATGGCAGAATTCATGGGAATAACACCACCTAAAAGGAAAGACAAACAGCCTTCGAATCAAGAAGAGAGGCCCATTTTAGAACGTGTACAAGACATAGTTCCGTCATCTAGGACAGCCACTAGGGATGTAGGCCCCTCACGAAGAACAGAGATGTTCGAAGGAACTCCAATAATTAACTTAGAAGCTTCAAATCAAAGAGCCGTCCCCGTTCGACAAGAAACGGAGGAGGAGCGACCCAGATTAAGGATTGTGGGTAGGAACGAACACCCAGATGAGGTTGTTCAAAGAGTCAGAAGAGAAAATCTGGCTACAGAAAATAACTTAACTGCCATGATAGAAAGGGTTATGGCCAATAATGGCCTTAGTACTGGACTTAGACGTCCAAACTATACATCCCCTATATCAGATTATATCATGCAGACAGAATTGCCTAGGGGCACTAAGGTACCCAAATTTACAAAATTTTCAGGCGAAACTAATGAGTCAACGGTGGAACATATTGCTAGATATTTGACAGAAGCAGGAGACTTAGCGGGAAACGAGGATTTAAGGATCAAATATTTCCCTAGTTCGTTGACAAAAAATGCCTTCATTTGGTTTACTACTTTGCCGCCAAATTCGATAGATGCATGGGCATACTTGGAAAGGCTTTTCCATGAGCAATTCTACATGGGTCAAACTAAGATAAGTTTGAAAGAATTGGCCAGTGTTAAAAGAAAATTCACAGAAACAATTGATGATTATTTAAATAGGTTCCGTTTGTTGAAATCAAGGTGTTTTACAACAGTCCCAGAGCATGAACTTGTCGAAATGGCTGCAGGTGGTCTAGATTATTCAATAAGAAAGAAACTAGATACCCAATACCTTAGGGACATGGCCCAATTAGCAGACAGGGTTCAACAAGTCGAACGCCTGAAGGCAGAAAAAGTTAGGGCGAATAAAAGTTATAAGAAAGAAAAAGTAGTGTACGTCGAAGCCGAGGACACTGATGATGAGTCTTTCAATGACTCATATAGCCCTGAAGAAGTCGAAATAGACTTGGCTGAATTGAAAGAAGCGCCACCTTACGCCTGCAAATTGCTAAATCCTGCAAATGGAAAAAACCCAGTAGAAAACGATAAGAATGATAGGTTCCCTAAGAAAACTTATACATTCGACATTACCAAGTGTGATGAAATATTTGATTTATTGGTAAAAGATGGCCAAATGATACTACCTCCAAATTCAAAAATTCCTCCGATGGAACAACAGAAGAAAAGAGGTTTTTGTAAATATCATGGGTTTTTAGGCCATAAAACTTCTCAATGTTTTCTTTTCAGGGATCTAATTCAAAATGCTCTCAATGATGGAAGGTTGAAGTTTGCTGACAAGACCAAGAGTCATATGAGGGTCGATACCAATCCCCTGAACATTGCTGACGCTAGCCTCTGCGAGGTAGAAGATATCAACATGGTGGAGGCATCTGAAGTTGAAGTTGTGGAGACTAAAGCAATGTTCAATGGAAAGCAGGCTACTAAAAGCCTAAAAGGTGAAATAGTCTTCAACACTGTTGTTGAAGAATCTTCCAAGACAGAAATAACTGAAGCATCGAAGGAAGAAAACAGCGAGGCCACTGAAGACCTCAGGATGAAACTACAGAAAATCCAGATATCTGAAGTTCCTCCAGCAGCGGTTAACATGGTCAGCGCCAGACGACCAGTATCTGAATTTGGCGAACTAGAGACATGGCTGACGAGGCGAAATGAGGGCATCGAAGTTCCTCCAAGAACCGAAAGCCTCAAAGAATATCTCTGGAATTGCCACGAGAGAAATGGTGGTAAGCAATGGATGTGTCCAAGGTGTTCGATCATGCTGAATCGAAGGGTCGAAGCCAACTTCGAAAGGGTTCGACGCGAAAGATGGGAACACCCAGGAAGAGAACCAAACCCCCTACTACAACTGTACCCAAAGATGGAGGAAAGCTTGGTAGGATTTTTGGTCAGATGCCACAAAGAAAACACTGAAGTTGCTCTCTGCCCAAGATGTGGGGCAGTCTATGACGAAATGCTAGCACGATCATTCGAACGTGTATATTGCTACATGAGTCAAGAAACTCAGGGGTTGCGTCCTAACCTGTACGGTTTCGACATATGGACTCCAACAAAGAGGCCTGATAGCCCACACCCCAGAACTCGAAGGGTAACTTTCAGAATCCCTGCAGATGCGCCAAGGGATAGGTGGGTGCAAGCTGATGCAAGAACCAACAAATGGCGAAGTTGGGACCAAGGTGGTAGAACTGCAATGGCATATAGGAAACAATTTCAAAGACCAAATCGAGAGGCGTATCGTTTGGAGAATTCTAAAGGAAAAAATCCTATGTCTCGGTCCCAGTGGAGAAGGCATCAGAGAATAAAAAAGGCTCAGAAGGAATACAGGCCAAGAGAAGCTGGAGAATCTAGTAGCAACCAAGTCCCATACCAGGGGGCAAAGTCAAACAAACCTCCGGTGGAACGCAGATTATTCGAAGCTGAAAAACTCTTGGATGAAGAAGAAAAGATGCGTTCAAATTCCTGGAAAGAAGAGAATAGAATGACAAATGATTTTGATTCTGATGGAGTGTCATCTATAAACTTGAATTGCAATGTTGTTTCCGTACTCCCTCACGAGTTTAATCAGGAAACTGAAGTAGAAGACTGTGAAGAGGCTGATATCGAAGAAATGACAAAACACAAACCTGTGTGTTACTATGTGTTGAATAATGGTGCAGTAGAAGAACAGAATGCTTTCTTCGAAAGGCCTGATGAGGGTATGCGAAATCATTTGAAGCCACTCTATATCAGGGCTAAGATTGAGAACGTTGGCATTAATAAAGTCCTAGTTGATGGGGGAGCAGCAGTGAACCTAATGCCTCAATACATGCTAAAAAGAATTGGTATGTTCGATACGGATATAAGGCCACATAACATGGTTTTATCTAACTACGAAGGCAAAATAGGACAAACACTGGGAGTTGTTCAAGTCAATTTGACAGTAGGCTCAGTTACCAGGCCAACCATGTTCATGGTTATACCAGCAAAGGCAAACTACAACCTTTTGCTTGGTAGGGAATGGATTCATGGGGTAGCAGTTGTGCCCTCAACAATGCATCAGAGGGTGACAATTTGGAGAGAAGATGGTATAGTGGAGAATATCGAAGGTGATCAGAGTTACTACATGGCTGAGGTCAACCAGGTGAACAAAACCAACTTCGACAGGAACCTGGCAAACATAGGCCCTTGTCATGCTGCAGAAGAGATGTATACCCCAAATAAAAATGCATTGTACTATTTAACTTTACACCCAAATGGATTCCAATGGGATAGAGAGATCATGGATGGTCCACCAGATACAGCACCATTGGAGAATTATCCGACAGTACGGCCAACAGGCTGGGACGATGACATTAGTCATGTCTGAGTCTTCGTTCTTCGAAAAGATTTCGGCCTATGTGGCCGAGAACAAAAGGAAGGCGGCTCTCGAAGCCGAACTATCAAATACAAAGATAGATGCAGTTTTAACCAAAGAAGGAATAACAGAATTGGAGATACGTGCGAGTTTCGAACTCCCTGAACACACGGCTCCAGACGAAGAGATCATAAGAGAAGAACCAAACCAAAGGTTAGATGCAATATACGACGAGGAACCTTTGGGGTTCGAAAAAGACCCAATGGCGTCGAATATAAAGATGTTGGCCCAAGATCCACTTGAAGAAGTAAATCTTGGAGACAATGATCAAAAAAGGATAACATATATCAGCGCGAAACTAGAACCAGAGTTGAAAGCAACGGTCATCAAAATGCTGAAAGAAAACAGAGATTGTTTTGCTTGGGACTATGATGAGATGCCCGGTCTAGGAAGGGATTTAGTCGAACTAAAATTACCAATAAAAGAAGGGAAGAAGCCCATAAAGCAAACTCCCAGAAGATTCGCGCCAGAGATTCACTCGAAGATTAAAGCAGAGGTCGAAAGACTCTTACGGTGCAAATTTATCCAAACTACAAGGTATGTTGAGTGGATTGCTAATATAGTACCTGTAATTAAAAAGAATGGCTCATTAAGAGTATGCATAGACTTTCGTGACCTTAATGCAGCTACTCCTAAAGACGAGTATCCCATGCCTGTAGCAGAAATGCTAGTAGACTCAGCCGCAGGTTTTGAGTATTTGAGCATGTTGGATGGATATTTGGGATACAATCAAATTTTTATAGCAGAAGATGATGTATCCAAGACAGCATTTCGTTGCCCAGGGGCAATAGGCACGTACGAATGGGTTGTGATGCCTTTTGGTTTAAAAAACACTGGGGCAACTTATCAAAGAGCGATGAATTCTATATTTCATGACTTTATAGAAACATTCATGCAAGTATATATAGATGACATTGTGGTAAAATCTACCTCGGGTATGAGTCATCTCGATCATCTGAGCCAATCATTCGAAAGAATAAGGAAATATGGCTTGAAGATGAACCCCCTTAAATGTGCTTTCTTTGTACAGGCAGGTGATTTCTTGGGATTCGTAGTCCACAAAAAAGGGATAGAAATTAACCAGAACAAGACGAAAGCCATTAGGGAAGCCAAGTCCCCATCCACGAAGAAGGAACTACAATCATTATTGGGTAAGATAAATTTCTTAAGGAGATTTATCTCTAACTTGAGTGGACGCACGCAAGCTTTCTCACCTCTACTTCGGCTTAAGCAAGGAAAATTCGAATGGCGTGCTGAACATCAAGAAGCTTTTGATCAGATAAAGCAATACTTGACTTGTCCACCAATTCTGTCTCCCCCAACTGGGAAGAAGCACATGCGCCTATACATTTCAGCATCAAATAAAACAATAGGCAGCATGCTTGCCCAGGAGGATGAGAATGGCATCGAGAGAGCCATTTATTACTTAAGTAGAGTACTCAATGATGCAGAGACTAGATATACTGATATAGAAAAACTCTGCCTTTGTTTGTATTTCTCCTGTATCAAACTTAAGTATTATATAAAGCCAGTTGATGTTTAAGTTTCATCTCATTGTGATGTTATTAAACATATGTTATCTAAGCCAATACTACATAGTCAAATTGGCAAGTGGGCTTTGGCCCTTACTGAATATTCATTAATATTTCAGCCTCTCAAGGCAATGAAAGGTCAGATTGTGTCAGACTTCATTGACGACCATGCGGTGGTTGAGAATCATCAGCATTATGTGGACTTAAAACCTTGGAAGTTATACTTCGATGGTTCAACGCATAGAGAGGGTACTGGGGTTGGAATATTGATAATTTCTCCTGATGGAATTCCAACAAAGCTCAAGTTTAAAATCGAAGGTCCATTATGCTCCAACAATGAAGCTGTATACGAAGCATTAATTGCTGGACTTGAGGCTTTGTTAGAATTGGGGGCAACCAGAGTCGAAATTAAAGGGGACTCTGAATTGGTCATCAAACAATTGACAAAGGAGTACAAGTGTATCAAAGAGAATTTGATCATGTATTTTGTCATCGCAAATAGGCTACTCAAGAAATTCGAATATGTGGAATTAAAACACGTATCAAGGATGAATAACTAGGAAGCAAACGACTTGGCACAATTAGCTTCAGGATATAAAGTATCAAAAGAAAGGTTGGAGGAATTGATTGAAGTAAGAGGAAGAGCAATGTTTACTAAACTTTCGCCAAGTGATATAGAGAACTCACAATTGGGTTATGCCAACAAAGAACAATTCGAAGTACTAAATATAAACTCGTTGGCAGACACAGATTGGAGGAGTCCAATTATTAACTACCTAAAAAACCCTTCGACGGATACAGACAGGAAAATCAAGTATAGAGCATTGTCATATTTTCTGATGGGAAATGAATTGTTCAAGAAAACTCCTGAAGGGGTATTGTTGAAATGCTTGGGTGAAGCAGAAGCATATTTGGCTCTGTCGAACGTACATAGTGGGGCATGTGGTGCACATCAAGCAGGGCACAAAATGAAATGGCTCTTGTTTCGTTACGGGATGTATTGGCCTTCGATGTTAAAGGATTGCATAGAGTTTGCGAAAGGTTGCCAAGAGTGCCAAGAACATGCAGGTATCCAACACGCTCCAGCAAACGAATTAAGTACGATAGTAAAACCATGGCCTTTCAGGGGATGGGCATTAGATTTGATTGGAGAAATTCACCCCAAGTCATCTAAAGGTCAAAGGTACATTTTGGTAGGAATAGACTATTTCACAAAATGGGTCGAAGCAATACCACTAGCAAATGTGGATCAAGAGGCTGTGATTGAGTTTATTCAAAAACACATTATATATAGGTTTGGAATCCCATAAAGTATAACAACTGATAAGGGATCAGTCTTTACTGGACGAAAAATGCAAGACTTTGCCAGAGAAATAGGTTTCAAGTTATTTACTTCTACACCTTATTACGCTCAAGCAAATGGACAGGTTGAAGCAGCAAACAAAATAATAATTGGCCTTATTAAGAAACATGTGGGAAAGAAACCTAAGAACTGGCATAAGACTTTAGATCAAGCACTCTGGGCTTGTCGGACATCTCCAAAAGAAGCTACAAATACAACTCCTTTCCAGTTGACGTTTGGACATGATGCAGTACTCCCAATTGAGATATGTTTGCAATCGGTAAGAATACAAAGACAAGCAGACATTCCTCCTAACGTATACTGGGAGTTAATGATGAATGAGTTAATAGATTTGGACGAAGACAGACTTCGAGCACTGGAAATGATAAAAAGGCAAAAGGAAAGAGTGTCCAGAGCATATAATAAAAAGGTGAAAGGTAAAACTTTTGTTAATAATGACTTAGTTTGGAAAGTTATTTTACCTATAGATCGAAAGAATCAGGCACTTGGTAAATGGTCCCCACATTGGGAAGGACCCTTTCGAATCTTGAAAGTATTCTCGAACAATGCTTACGAAATTGAAGAATTAGCAGAAGATCGTAGGATCTTAAGAGTAAACGGGAAATATTTGAAGAGATATAAACCAAGTATGTACGAAGTAAGGATTGCAAAAACGTAGATACTCAGGGTACTACGAAAAGCCAAAATGGTCAGGCATGTGTCAAAACATATACGCTACTTTGATCAAAATGGCTTTGCAATCAGAATAAATTTTAAATGGAAGGAAAAGAGTCTAAGGAGACACCAAAAATATTTTTCATTTAAAAGCATGGAAGTACATGCATTACAAGGGATCCAAAGAACAGGATCCAAGATTACAAAAAAAAAAAAGAAGAAAAAAGAAGGCATATAAATAAAGAAAAAAAAAACCTAAGGAAAAAACTAGCTAGTTGATCCTTTGGTCCAAGCCTTCCAAGGACAGCACAGGCGAGGGTTCAGCTTCGAACATATCCCTGGCTCCAGAATCACGCATCCGCCTCACTACACCCTTCTTCAGGAAAATGTAACTGAGGAGTCTCCCGTAGGGAAGACAAGTCACACTCCCTCGACGGTCAACACCGATAGAGACAGCTTTAACAAGTCCTTTAAAGATCATTAAAGGAATGTTAATTTTCCTCCCTCGAAGACCACAGAGGATAAACTCCAAGTCTTCAACCATGATGTTGTTTTCATCGATCCGCCGAGGTTGGAAGTTCCCCACGAGCATCTGGTGCCAGATCCTGATGACTTTGGCACTGAAGCGATCGTTGTCCATAAGAGTTCTCAACATGAGATGAGTAGTCATGCTGAAACTATTGTCATCAAAAGTTGCCCCAGAATTATTGCATCTTATTAGGTTGGCAATAGTGGTGGGAGTGATGCTGAGACGAGCGTGTCGAATTTCAGAATCAATGGTGGTCCTACCTTCAGGATCTATGCGTAAAGACGCATTCATCCAGAATTCTGCCACCATGTTGGGGTAGATAGCACCCTCCAAGACTTCTTCAAAATAGAAGTCCAGTTCTTGGTTGACAAAGAGGTTTTCGATATTGATGAAATGACGAACAAGTTCATCCTCAGAGAGTCTGAACTCGCCTCTGATGAGGGCTTTGATGTCGTTAAAGGAAAAAGTTTCAGCCATTGTAAGATAAGAAAGGTGTTTTGAGAGAGAAGTTGTGTGTTTTTCTTTTTCTGTGTTTGGTTTGGAGAGAAAGCGCATGAATGAAGAAATGAAGACAATATTTGACCCTTTATATAGACTGGGAATACTTAAGGTTGGTTTTTAATTTTTAATGAGTGATTGGACTGCGGTTGGTTTTCCAAAGAAAGAAGTTATGGTTTTCGCCGTTTCCCGCCCTTGGAAGTTGAGAAGTAATCATGAAACTGATGCACGCACGTCTTAAACCGACGTTTTGGAGAAAGTGACGTCACTGTTTAATAATGATTATGGCTAGAGAAGGGGAAACGTCAAGTCTAGAGGCAAGGATGCTGCGAAAGATGTTCAGGTTCTACACGTTGCATTAAATAAAAAGCACTGTAGAAAATCTAAAGATATATTTTGGCAGAAATGTTTAGATTCGCTAAAAGTAATGCTGGCAAACATTATAGATATAAATGGGAGTCAAGCATACAAATATTATGAGTATACAGTAGTTTCGATTACAAAACAAAGGTGCAACAAGTAACAGGACTGAAAACATCTAGTTAAAATCCTTAGGGAGATCCGTTTTGATCTTCAAGTATTGAGTCTCCCACGAAGACATACGAAGCTCAATTAGTGCCCGTTGTTTCTTCAATCTTTCGATCTCTGGCACTAATTTCTGTGCAGTCTCGAAATGTTTAATTCCCGACTGCACCAGTTCGAGCAAATCTTGTTGGTTAGATTTTTGTATGGCTGCCTAACAACGTTCAGCTTCTTTTATCTTGTCCTCGAGTGCCTTTATCTCTTGTTTCCAGGAGTTGATGTTCTTCTCATAATCATCAAAGGCCTTCTGATTTTCTGAATGTTTAAGCTTGAGGGCCTCACCTTGTTTCGTTGCGTCCACAGCAGAGTTCCATGAAGAGTCATGAGAGGCTATTGTCTCAGATAGCTCTTTTTCGACATTTTGCTTTCGAAGAATGTTGGCCTGGAGTTGCTCGAGTAGAGAGCCTAACAGAACAATTACCTCTGAAACTTCTGTGGAAACTTGAAGCAAATCTACCTTCTTTAGAAGTTGATTTAAGTTGTGACTCTTAATAGGTTCCCGGTTGAGAACGTCTACAAGATTGACCCCAAAGAATCTCTCTTTTATTTGTCGGAGGAGGCTAGGAATATCTTCTTTATCACTAGATTCTACAGTTACAGCTGGAGAGACATTAAGTTCCGAAGGTGAAGAAGTATTCACATTCATGATAGCCTTTAAGAAACTAAGAGGATCAGTTTGCTTAAGTTGTTCCAGCTCCGAAGGAGTAGGCTTCACGGGGGCAAGCGTCGAAGTTGTCTCAGGAATGGTTTTTGTATCAAGAGTCGAAGTCCCTTGAGGATCTTGTTTTTCTGGTTGAGAAATTTCTTCCATAGCATCTTGCTCCGACGCAGTATCTTCGCTGTCATGTGTTTGGGGGTTCACATTGTCGCTGCCTGAGAATGGATGATCTTCTTCCAAATTTTTGTCTTGATGAGTATCGCTACCGCGAAAAATGGATCAGAGTCGCCACTAATATATTTATCCCATAAGGGAAAGGAATACCAGATAACCTAACTCGGAATAAGAACAAGGTCTTTCGACCAGAGAACAGGGCACGGGAGTCGGTTACGCAAGGGGAAGGTGGCAGCACCCCTCACGCCCATCGTACTCGATGGTATCCACCTATGTTTGTTTCTATCTAAAGGGTGTCTAATGTCTAAACCTAAATGCAAATGAATGAAAAAGAAACACAGGGAAAAGAAGGAATTATTTACAAGTGTGCTCGCTTAGGCCCCACGACCCAATGCCTACGTATCCCTTAAAAGGAATCAGAGCGACCGTAGTTCGGCTCCATAGTTTCCATTTGTTTTGTGTTTTTTAGTTGAACAGCGGTTAAGGTCACAATCCACGATGCTCGACCTTTGGAGACTTATACGCCTATTTTGGAAAGGACTTAACTTGTTCTTAGGTGCCTAACAAGGCAAAAGAAAAGAATCTTGGGTTTGTGTCTTTTATTGTAATTCCACAATGACAAAACCCACTACAAGGCTTCGCATCGCTTCCTTACTTTGTTTTAAGTCTGAGCCTTTTATTAAGCATTTTGAGTATTTTTTATTGGTGTTTTTTAAGGGAATTTATTTGTGACTTAGATCATACCAAAAAAAGCTTTTTTTTTGAATATTTAGAGAATGCACATCGAGGCCTACGCCACAATCGTTTCTCTAAATAGCGGTTAAAAAATACAGAGTTTTTTTGAATATTTAGAGAATGCACATCGAGGCCTACGCCACAATCGTTTCTCTAAATATTGGTTGAGAAAAACATTTTTTTTGAATATTTAGAGAATGCACATCGAGGCCTACGCCACAATCGTTTCTCTAAATAGCGGTTAAGAAATACACCGAGGCCTACGCCTCAATCATTTCTCTCCCGCTAAGTAGGAAAGAACATACATCGGGGCCTACGTCCCAATCATTTCTTTCCTACCACAAAAACAAAACGGTATGATCCTTATCAGTAATTATTAAGTTTTTTAAGATTGAAAAAGAAAAAGACATGAGAAAGGGGAACTAACCTATTCTCTAATCTAATTATCATTCTAAGTCCTAAGGTGAACATGGTAATGAGATATATTCTAAGAGGAGCATTGAAATGGTATTAACATAATAGGCCAAAAATATGGCCAAAAACAAGTAACAAAATCACACAACAATTATACAAAAAATAGCAAGGAAAAGGTGCAAAAAACAATTCAAGCATTAGTACAAAGAATTAGTCTAAAAATACTACTATTTTTATGAGTTTAGTCAAAATTAAACTAACCTAAGACCTAATTAAGAAGCTAATATTTTTTATTGCATTTTTATATGCCAACTATCACCTAAAAAGTCTAACAAAATCAATGATTCTAAATGTTGTATTATCTAAAAATCTAATGAGAAGATTATGGTTTTTATATGCTTTTTGTTATCTAAAAAAAAAGGTAAAAAAAACTAAGTAAAAAACCTAAAATCAAAATTATATGTGAAACAGGGGTGGTAAACTGAAACCATGGTGTAGTCAGCAAGGGCCCAGAAGGTTATGGCCCAGATTTGTTTTTGTGAAGATTTTTAGCCAAAAATGGCGCGCAGCACGGGCCAAGAGGGGGGTGCTATAACGAATTCTACTAGCCCAATGGAATGTTTTTGTTGATTTTTGGCACCAATGGTAGTTCCATGGGCTCACAAAAGAGGGGTATGAACAGGTGAGAGAGCCCAAGATCATTGTTTAGATCCATCACAAATTCTTTTATCCGGATTTTCATCAATTAAAAAAATAATAAAAAAATAAAATAAATAATGAGAAAGAAAAGGGGATTAGGTTACGCTGAAAGTGACGATTAAGATCTCCCTTCCTCTCTTCACGTTCATACGCGGCGGCGATCTTCCGTTTCCGGCGAAGTCTCCATCATCTCCAATCAAACGCCGCCACGATCCAAGAGAAGGACTCCAAACTTTCTCCCTTATCGTCTTTCATCTGAACTCGTATCTTAGATCTTCTCTCGATTCAAGCTTCATTCCGTCTTCGATGCTTCTCCGATTGCAGCTCAGGCGTGCGTATTCGTTCTTCCGTTCAACATCCTTCTTCTTGAATTTCTGTCGCGTTTTGTTGTTGTTGCAACGTGATGATGATTGGCATTGAGATGTGGCGAAGATTGATGATGTTGCACTATGAAGGTTGTTGAAGAACTTGTGCTGATGCGATTGTGAAGGTTTGTTTTTCGGCAAATTCCAGATGAAGATTCAGATTGATGTTAAGCAGAGAATCGGTGAAGGTGAAGTTGTATCTGAATTGAAGAAGATTTTGAGAGTGTGGAGAAGATGAAGGTTGAAGAATTTTTCTGTGCGGTGAAGATTGATCGAGAAGGAGAGAAAGTTGGTGATGGATGTGAATTGAGAGTGGAAGAGCAGAAGATGGTGGTGGAAACTCAATGATGGTGGTTCTGAGATTGTGAAGATAATGTGTGAAGAAAGGGTGAAGTCCGAGATTCTGTAGATTGAAGATGATGGTGAAAGATGAATGGTGATTGAACAATGGTGAAGAGTGGTGGAGAGTGGATGAAACGATGGAAATGGTGAGTGAAGAAAATGAGTGTGAATTGTGGAGGTTCAGAGATGAAGAGAGAGTGGTGAGAAGTGGTGAAGGATTGAGAAAATGGTGGAGAGTGAGAAGTGAAGATTCTGAATTCCGGGAATGCTGAATGGAGAGGGAGCTCTGTTATATAGAGATTGCAGGTTAGTTATTCTTCTGATATTTCAGTTACATTCTGTTATGCAGTTGATGACAGTTAGGGATGTTGAAGGTTAGTTATGTATGCTGTTTTTTCTGTTATGTAGTTTGTTACAGGTTGGTTAGGTTTAGTTAAGAGTGGAACTGTTAGACTATTAGGAGTTAGTTAGAAGGTAGTTGATGGTTTAGGTTAGTTTGAGGATTGAGAAAAGTTGGTTATGACAGTTATTTCTGTTTTGGTGGTTAGAGAGTTAGTTGTTTAGCTACAGAATTTTCTGTTGGGATTGTTTGCAAAGGTTAGTTAGAGAGTGACAAAGAGTTATAAGCTGTTAGAAATTGTTAACTGTTAATAGGCTATTAGTGATAGCTTTTGGAAATGGTTTAGTTTTGATTGAATGGTTTAATGTATGGTATGTTTATGAATTGATTTAGAAATGTGTAGGCTGCTTTGGGATAACAAAAATCGGAACTGAATTGAATATGGTATGCGGTGTTAACCGTTGCGGTCTTTCTGATTTTTTGTTGCTGCTTTCTTCTCAATTTTTCTGGTGTAAGGCTGTTGCGTTTTGTGTAGGAACCGGTTTTTGTTCTAATCTTCTGTTCTGATCAGGTGCAGGTTCGGACTTGGTTCTACAGTAGAAGGTCGAGAAAGAATACCGTTACAAATCTCATTGGCCGGCTCTGAAGCACGATAATTGGATGTACTGAGCCAAAGTGACGAACCATAGAACTTATAGGTTTTGGCAGCATAGGTTTATGTCTTGAAACTTTTTTCCTTTTGTATTTTCTTTCATGTAGTATATGAATTTTGTAATGGACTGGATTTGGAACATGAAATGTGTAATGATTTTCGGTAATGAATTTTGTATGAAATTTTGATATAAACATGGAAATGATGAATGAATGTATGTACTTGGTTTTGAGTACAACCCATGGATGAAACTTTGAGTAGATTATCTTGACTTGATGAATGAATTCAATGAAAAACCTTAAATGACTTTGTATTTCTATTTCAAATCTTTGCATAGCAAACCTGAATTCAACCTCTAACACGATTCCCTTTGCATCACAATCAACAAATCAATGAGAGAATTGATAAAACTTTGATCACAAGCAATCCACAGTCTTATTTCTTGTATCATGTATCTAGTATCTTAGCTCAAATTAAATTCTCAATGAACAAGATGCCTTGAACCAAATTCGAATAATAAGGTCAATTAAATCATCAAATTCATCCTCAAATCATCGTGACTTTAATTCAATCCCGATCCCTCAATTCAAACCAAACCACCAACCAATTACGTATAGTGGCGCCTTGAACACAATGAACCCACAAGTCTAATTCTCCCACCATGACATGCATTGTACTTCAATCCGACATAACAACAATTCTTTGATGAATTCTTGAGGAAGATAAGAATTGGAGCGCTTAAGAACACCTCAACCTGAAAAACCACTGAATCTCAGTTGAATTAACGATTGTAGCCACTGCGCATAAGAACCATAGTCCTCTTGCCCTTGATGAGTCTTCATAGAGAAAAACCTTGTAGCTTTAGGAGAAAGAAGTCCATCATGAACGACCATACAAGAACCCTAGCTTCCAAGATCCTCGATCCCAAGCCAAATTTATTGATTAATGATGCATGAATTTGTTAATGCTCTAATGAAGGTATGCGGATGAAATGAGAAGCTTAAGCCAATTAGAAATAAATATGTGGGCAAATTTTGGGGTGCAACAATGAGTAGGTGGGGACTCGTCAGTGGAGTGACTTTCTTCGACTGGTTCATTAGGCAATATGGTAGCAATTGGCCTAACGTCTTCGAAGACTGGCGAGAGAACATGAGTTTGATTTTGAGAGGTACCTATGTTAAACAGAGCAAAGTTAGTCATAAAGATAAACCTTTGAGGGGTTTAGTTGACGAAAGTTAAAGTTTGACAATTACCGTAAAGTTTGTCAACATTAATGATAAAGCCATGGTCCTTGAAACCTGAAGTGGCAGTGCCAGCGTCTTCCTGCAATAACAAGGTAAATGTCAGTTTAATTATTTGGTTAAGATCACAAGATAATATGTGGGGTGGAACCCAAATACCTTGGTTGGGATATTGTCTGGACTTGAATTATGACTTTCCACAACGAAAGCATTACTAGCAGTTTTTAAAGGAGACTCTTCAGAGGACACCTTATCACCAGGAGAAGCAGTTTTAGAGGGACTTATCCTTTTCCCTTTTCTTAAAGGGGTAACAGCTTTTTGTCTCTTCTTGTGTCTTTGTCTAGTTTGGGGAGGGGATTTATCTTCGCCATCTGAGGCAGCTGTCGAGGAAGCTTTCCGCTTCGAACCTGTTGGGGGTTTCGAGCTCTGGCAAATAGACGATAAGTAAGATGGATACTACTCACAGATTGTACAAAATCAAGAATATGAGATGAGTATGTACCGTGGGCTTCTTGCCAGTAACGATGGAATCACTTTCACTTGGTTTGTTGCTCTTAGATGTCCCAGAATCTTTTTGGGCAGAAGCTTCCTTGATCTTCCTCCTTCGTGCAACAGCTGTAGTTGAAACTGAAATCAGTATATCAGCAAAGAAAAGAAAAGTCAGTCGAAAAGATTGTCTTAATCCAAACCTTCAGGTATTGGGGTCAGGACACGAACATGTTTAAGATCTATATGAAGATGTCCTTTGAAAGTATCCAAGGTATGCTTAGTCGGAACCACTCGTTCAGCGCGTTTTTTGGTACTCTCTCGAAGAATTTTGAGAGCATTCCCACACACGAACCAGACTGGGAAAGGAGGACTTAGAGCCACACCAAAATCAGCACTTGGTAGTGGAGGGAATTTTGGAGGATTAAGTTTGAAAGCCACTTCATAACGTAGTTCTGGTCGAACATACGAGGGCAATTTCAACTTATCCAGTTTGGCGGAAAACTTTTCGCGCAAAATGACTGCAGCCTCACGAACGGTCCGACTAAGATCATCAGGCCTGTAGATAGTTTCAAAGAATTTTTGAAAAGCTTGGATTTCTTTAATATGAGTTGAAGTGCCTTTTTGAAAATTCTCCTGCACATCAGTAAAAGCTGCAGTTAGTTCTTGAGCAAGGCTATCAGCATCAAAGATTTGGGAGCTATAATAATCCGTCCACCATTGATGAAAGTCTGGTGTAGAATAAAAAGCAGGTTCGAAAGAGACAGGAGGAAGATTGGTGGTGCCAACGTATTTGTTGATTTTTGTTTTACATTCTTCTTCAGTCAAGTACAAGGTATGGAAACACATATGGTTTCTTTTCTCATATAAACATTTGGGCTTTATTTGAACCAACCCAAACTGTCTCGAGACCAAATTTGGTTGGTAGCACATGAGAATACATTGACCTTTTGATGGTCGAAGGCGATGGGAAAATAACCTTGGAGTTAGAAAGGCTTCCCAAATTTCCATAGACTCAGTTTGTTGATCTTGAGATGTTGATGGGAATTTTCGAGTAAACCATTCAGGACCTATTGTTCTGTGTACAAAGGGGGCCATAGAAGGATCGAACTGGTTACGCCGGGCAAACATCATTGAATACGCCAAGAAGTGTTCACGAAGCTTTCCAATTTCTTCTTTTGGAGTTAGGTAAGCTAACCTGGTCCCTTCTATAGTTCGATTCTTGATTTTGCTATCCTCCTCATTGACGTTTCCTCGAAAGGGAAGATGAGTTTCGAATGTAGCGTTAAGCCACAGTTGTAATAGCCAGAAAGGGCCAGCATAAAGTAAACTACCGGATTTGAAATTCTTGGTGAGGGTTGCAGCTTCGCTGAGGTTTTCATAAAGAGACCCTAAAAGCAGTTGGCTGAGGTTGAGCTTTTTTCTAGCATGCAACTGATTAGCCATGCAAAGGTATCTCTTTGCAACTTGAATAGATCTTGAGCAGAAGGCACATCGTGAAAGCCATAGCGCTAGAAAAGCAATATGTTCTTCATCGGATACTGCCGTTTCGGTGGTAATATGATGCTTCTGGATGAATGCAGTATAAGTGACTTGTGAGTCATTAAATCCAATAGTATCATTATCCATTTCGTTAGGATCGAAGGTTTCGCCAGTTGGTCGAAGTCCTGTAATCGCAGCCACATCAAAAAGAGTAGGGGTAACCATTCCACAGGGGAGATGGAAAGTGTTGTGAGAAGCATCCCAAAAGTGAACCGCTGCTACTAACATGGGTTGGTTGTATTCTAAACCTGTCTTTGACAGTTGAATCAAATCGTATATTCCTAACGATTTCCAAAAGGATTCTTTCTGTTTCTCTACTTTTTCTAACCAGGCATAGTACAAATCAGGATCTTTGGCTAAAGGAATTGACCTAAACACTTTTACAGAGTTGGTCATATAGTTTAACCTAATTTTCGCTGAAACTAAAGGAGTTACAGTTGGAGTTTCTTCCTTGTTAGCAGATTTTCCTGAGGGAGAACAGCCATCTTCATCTATCCTAATTTTGCTAACTAATGGTCTAGTCTTGTAATAAGCAGGGAAGAATTTATTCAGAGATGGGATATTTTCACCTGGTAATGGACCCATAAAAGCGAGAGATTTTCCAGAAAGTTCAAAGGGAATGATTACCTGGGAAGCGTAAATAGCGCGTATTTCTTCGGTGTTAGGGTTTTGAACGTGCTCTTGTTCCCCAGACCGTGTTGTTGATTGGAGCTTCAGAGCAGGTTGAAGAACATTTGAAGATGAAGCCATAGAGAAATTTCTGATTAAGAGAGCGAGATTTTGAAGAGATTGAAGATGTTTGGTTTTTTGAAGAAGATGAAGAAATAGGAATGAAAGGTTGTGTAGAAGTGCAAGACCAAGTATTTAAAGGTTTAACGGAAACCCTTTTTAAATCTTTTGGGTAAAATCCAAAGAACACGTGGCGGCTGGTGATTTAATCCAACGGCGGTCGAATAAAGTTAGCTTCACTCCTAGTATGTAGGAGTAATGATCAAGAAGTAAGGTTAAAACGTGGGAATGTAAGTTATGAGAATACATCTTTGAAAATGACAAGACGTTTCGGAAACAGGGTCATCAATGATTATGACGTTAGTCAGCAGTCTTGGAACTCTCAAAGATCAATAAAGAACGAAATCTTATAATGACAAGAAACGCCTATTTCTGTTGACTCTCGAAACAGGCATTTATTGGGGGCAATTTGTTAGCTAAAGATTTCGTTTTGTAGTATTTGTCCTTCGAAGAAGTAGAAAATCGAAGGAAAGATGGTTACCGATGGCCATCCCTTAAAAAATAAAAGAATGGCTACTGATGGTCATGCTTCGAGAATGAAGATTTCTAAGTTCGCTATGAAGATAATGAATACTGAAAGCTAGTGAAAAGTATGTGTCTTCGGGGACTTAGACAAAATTTATAAATATATTCAAGTATTACTACTTAGCGTGTTTTTCGTAGTGTTTGTTTAATACACTGCCACGCGTCGAAGACGGACTCAGGCGGGAAGATTTGAAATTCGAAGACGGTTTCGTAACTGTCCAAGTAACAGATGGCGTCGCTAGAAGTTCTTATGAGAAACGTGGCTGCAGATTAGTGTAGGACCGTTACGGTCGAAACTAGTATAAATAGGAGTCTTAATGTTAGGATTCTGTGTGTTCATTTTGTACAAATCACTCACATATTTACTCAAGTATCAAGCGTTAAGAGAAAGAGTTCGCTGAGAAAATGTACGTATGACACCACCATTTTAATACATGTGTATTATCTTTTGTTTTCCAGAATTACTGCATTTCGTTTACTTCTTGCCATTTACATTTCTGTATCTTTACTTTAATGTCATTTACTTTCGAATTACTTTCATGTTATTTACTTTCAAAGTCTTTAACATTTCTGCAGTTTAAGATTCTTTACGTTTCAATAGTCCTTTTAATTTTCTATGTTATGTTACTTATCTTTTCGCTGAAGTCACATTTTTATATAACAAAGTGATTGTCAAGACTCTTTGTTCTTTAATCGAACAACGCTTATTGAAGAAGACAAATCATGAATATGGTTCGAATAAACATTGATAACAATCTTCTTGACTATGTGTCCTAGGATCAATCTAGTCGATCCTGCGAGTAACCAAATCATATTTATTATAGTTTGGAAGACTAGCGGTTGTTTACCGGAAATCGCCGTAAACAGGTGCTCATATAGATCGACCAAGAATTAAAACCTAGCATGAGATCCTCTGGTGTCATCTAGTTCTTGTTGCATTTTTCTCAGGTCAACTCCCAAATATATCACTGTCATGTCAAAACTTTGAAATCTATAATAGTTTTAAATTGTGAAGTAATCTATAATAGTTTTAAATTGTGTAGTACTGAAGTTGGCCATGGGTGTGATGTGTTGGGCACGTCCGGAATTCAATCTCCATAATTTACTATATTGATTCCAAACTCCAAGGTTTTTTAATATCTAGCTTTAGTGTGCTCCAAAAATGGGTAGTTGTGTGTTAAATGTATCCGAATTTTAAGATCTGAATTTGAAAATTATTTTTGAAAATTCGCCAAAAATGTGAGAAATTCTTAGTGCATTGAACAATTCCTTTTTTAAAAATGTATGGGAACTTCTCATTGCACCCATATAGCGTGAAAAACACCCCTGAAATTCCCAAAATAATCTTCGGATATGCATATCCGAAGACACCCTTTTCACACTTTCAAATATTTCGGATATGCATATCCGATGGCACCCTTTTCATATTTTTAAAATATTTCAGAAATGCATATCCGAAAACACTATGAGCTAGTTTTGAATATGCATGTGAGGATCTTGTAGGTGCCTCATCCATTTGGACTTGGAATCGACCCCATCCCCGAGTCACTCCTTGCAGTGCGGCTCTCTCGCGCCGAGCCGAGGTTGTCTGTGTCTGCCTTCCCTGTCTAAGTCGATCAGTCGGTGCTTGGTTGTCAGCCATTTTCCTGAAGAAATGCCATTGGTGAGAGTATGATGAAAACAGAATTGAAAATTAAAAAAAAAAAAAACTCAGAGCCAATTACGAAAGTGCTTATCCGAAACTGGTTAGAGGTGATTTCGGATATGCACTTCCGAAATTACATGCGAACAACCATTTTTGGAAGACTTCCATTTCATGCCCTAACTCATCCAAAATCCATTTCTTTCCATCTAAAAACTATCATTGAACTACAATAACTTCAACCTACAAACAACATTATCCTAATTTCTAACAATCCTAATAACATTTCGAAGCTAGAGTGGAAAGTTATGGAAACTTACAATTTCTTAAAGATTTGAGTACAACTTTAATGGAGCTTTGAACCATTCTGGATGGGAGTTGTAGAGTATTAATGCGTTGAATAGAACTTGATACAAATGGGTTTGAAGTGAGATTTTTGTATTGAAGAGAATGAAAATATAAGAAGGGTGGTAGTTTGCGTTTTATGAAAAATCTCGGAATATTTCAGATATGCATATCCGAAAACACATTTTCTTTTAAAAAAAATGTGATTTCAAAAATGCATATCCGAAATATGAGTATTTTGGGGTTTCACCACAAATCTGTCAGTAAGTAAATGGGTGCAATCTCATTTCCCAAATGTAGTCATTATGTTTCTAATGGCCCAATCGAAGTGTGTACTCTAATGATTGAGTGGCAGAAAGAGACGTAATGTAACGGGAAATAACTAAATCATGTGAGTTCCTTAAGTAGAGATACTCACATAAAACTCACCCAATACTAAATATTTACTAAAACTTCACTTTTTCTTCTTTTTTTCTTTTTTTTTGATAAATTACTAAAACTTCACTTGATCTGTAATGGTTAGAGAGAATAAAACTTTGGGATAATGTACACTAAGGGGAAAAAAATAGAAAGAACAAAAACTGTGAAATATATAGCTGGATTAGATTCATGGATAACTCTTTTTCTCAATGAATAAGTCATGTTAAATAAAAATAATAATTGAATTACAATTCATCCATGAAGCTAAGAGAAAATATAATTAACACTGATTTGTGCTCTCCACTTAAAACTGCACAAGTTTTCCCATTTTTACCAATTCTAGCCTTAATGTCTTCTTTATATGGATATTGAACAAGTTAGAAAACTGCTTCTCTTTGATGCAAAGAAAGGTATATCTTTGACACCATCACTGAACAATGAAGGGAATTTACCAAATTATACATCTGTCACTGGAATGGCGAATTAGAGCTTCCAAAAGGTCTTGGTCAAAACTAGAATTTTCTCTCTGCCTTGTGAGTCGGGTTCTTTATCGTAAATGGTCGGCTTCCACCTCACTGAATGAGCAATGCGAGCTACTTTGTCGATTACTTCAGGAGCATCGCTCACCACAACAGTTCCCTCTGGCCGCAATATGCGGTCAATTTCCACCATCAAATCAACAATGTTACATCTGAAATGAAGTTGTGAAAAAGAAATGGGTAAAGATTTTTATCTGGGAATTCGATCAAGTCATCGAGATCTGTAAAGTCACAGGTTTTGATCCAATAAAAAGATTTCTTAAATCGATAGATTAAGAGCTTAGGATACCCGTGGATGTGATATCAGATTAGCAGTTAAACAAGAAAAATACCTGCTTTTACCAGAAGCTGGATCTTTAATAAGTGACTCAATGCTAGCCACATGGATCAAATCATAAGTTCGAGGGTATGTGGAAAAAGGTTCACACCTGCGAACATTATAACCGAGAAAATATATCCATTATCATTGCAATACATGAAATTTCCACAACATGTCTTATTTTTAAATCATACCAACAAAGAAAAAGGGAAACTTTAGGCAAAAACTCACCAATCATGATAGACCCCAATAAGGCCTCTGTCAAAGATCGCATCGAGAGTAGGTGGCATTTGAGCTGGAACTACATTCATTACCCACACAGGATCGGATTTTAAGGCAGCTGCAAAACCCCCGTACAATGCATTCATGTCCATGACGTTGCGTATCGATGGAGTCCCCAACTTTATGTTCAGAGAATATTTATAGTGCGCAACCCTCCTCACCCACAGCTTAGTGTCAGCCTCATATACATCAACACCGGTTTTCAGGAGAGTGGATCTCGAAGGTGCGGCAGTCAGCCTCTCTGGCCATTTTGGAATTGTTCCAACTGCGTAATCTCCTTTGATAGACGACGTACTACTTAGACATTTCTTCAATTTAAAGTACCTACAAAATTGATCAACTTAGTTTCACAATTCAAAGTAATCAATAAGAGATATTTTAACGAGGTTAGAATTCATTAGACAAGACAAGAAGAAATGCAAAGATAATAAACAGAAAATAACTCAAACTAGCAATAGTCTGCTGGAAATTACCAAGCTTGACTTAAGTCACCGGAATCATCACATAACTCGAGACCAAATTCATTTTTGTTGGGAAGACACGAATCTCCGGCCGGCTTCTTCCAGATTGCAGTGTTACCATCTACAGTAATCTGTTCATAACACAAGGTTTTTGCAACAGCCTGAAGATCTGACCATTCTTTTTCCTGTTTGGCCCACCGAACAGGTGGACCGGAGATGACTAGATATCCACCAGGGCGTAGTAATCTATCCACTTCAAGGAAATAAGTTGCATCTGCAAGGTAAATTTTTTGCATGAGGAAGTGACAAGCATAGAATATTTGAAGATACAAATGACCGTGGCGCCGAACTTACTGTAGGCTGTAAACGGGATCAAACACCGAGAACAATGAACTAAGTCAAATCCAAATGCAGGAAATGGGAGTCTCCTAGTGCCAAGCATAGCAACAAAAGCTGGTATGCCTCTTTCCAAAGCAAATTGAATCTGTGATTTATGTGAATCTCTTGGAGCAAAAGACATAGCTAAAATGTTTTGAGCTAGTAAATATCCTCCAAAACTAGCAACCTATAGAAAAATGGTATGAATTTGATTGTTAAGCGGTGATAAATTCCTACAAAGCATGAATCAAGAAAAGGACACTGGATAAAACTGTGGTAAGGTCTAAAAGGGAAACAGGAAAACATCTCTTACCCCACACCCCATGTCAAGTGCAGTCCTCAGAGAACCTCCCTTTATGGGAATGTATTGACTGAGTTTTTGGATATATTGCTCTGCTCCATCTGGAAACATCGTACCACCGCCAGGGAATAAAAAGTGTTGACCTTCTCGTTTCATCCATCCTTGGTGACCTTTCCTGTCAGCAATCTTGTTGTGTGGCATGTTGCTATGCCAAATCTGCACAAAATATATTATTAGCTCTGTACATAACATAGACACATCTGAAAAAAGGTGTCGTTGTAGTGTTAGTGTCCGAAATCAATACTGATACTTGTGATTACGTTTAATTTATTCATTTATTAAAATAATTACTGGTGTCTACGGATCAGTCTCAATGTCATTGTCGTGTTTCCTGTGTCTGTGCTTCATAGATTATAAGTACTTTAATAGAGATAGATAATCACAGTGCCATTGTCATTTTGCAAAACTCATGGTTCATCCAAACATAACAAGCAAACAAACATTAGCAACTTTACATACTTTTAACAATATCTAAACAAAGCAATGAATTAACACTAAACCTTATGCATGCTTTCTGGCCACGGCACCGGGATCCGGTACCCTTTAGGCGGCGGAATCAAGCATAACGCTGTCTCCTCCGGCAGAGGACAATGTCTCTCTCTATAGTAATTCATCTCCCTACTCAGCTGACTATTCCTCCTAGGATCCTCACACGGCATGTGGTCCGCCTCACTTGCAGGACAAGCCTCGATGATCTGCCCGTTCGCCATCCCCTCCTCAATCGCCACCACAAGGCGAATGTGCTGTTGCGGGTCGACGGTGGATGGACCGACTACCCGGCGGCCACCAAGGGTGGTGTAAAAGAGAACAAAGAAGAGAAAGAGTAAGGAAAAGAAAGCAATAGAAATGAGGTCTAGGAGACGCCATTGACGCGTGTTTGTGCGCTTCCAAGGTGGGAAATTGGGGTGACCCATTTTGAGGAAGAAGATGGATCTGGTTAATAAGCCATTCGGGTATTCGATTTTGGTGTCAAAATCGGGTTTTTTTTATGGAGGGAATCAAAAGGGTGTTTATGAAATTCTGTGATTGAAATAATGCAGAGTTTATTTTGGAGTGTGTATGAGTGTGATTTTTTTTGTTATGAAGTGTTGTTGGTGGTGGTTTTGTTTTTGGATGCGGATGCGGGAATGAGACACAGGATTTAAGAGGGAGATGTGAAAGAATAGAGAGGACGGTGCAGGATCTGATTATCCTCCTGATCTGGTTTTGGATTATTGTAATCATAACTATGACAAGATTCATGTTGGGTTTAAAACAATGAGTTGTTGATTTAGTTTTTTAAAAGGGAAAATCAATTTTAAAGATCTAGTATTATTTTATACTGATTTATAATTTTTTATTTTAAATATTATTTTTAAATTGAAATTTAATGTTAGAACTTAATTATAGAAAATTAATTAAACACATATCCGATTATATTCAGCTCATTATTAACCAAAAAAAACTCATTATTAACCAAAATTAATTTTCTATAATCAATTCTTTCAAAATTAATTTTTGAATGCATATGTCTGATTTCAAGCATGTAATATAAAATATGTAGAATTGATTATGATATGTTTGGTTGGTCTCAGATAAAATTGATTGTTTTTTAGAGTTAATTCTACTTAAAGTTGTAATTTACAGCTTTAAAATTTAAACGTGATTTTTACACTTAAAAAATTTAATTTTCAATTTAAATATAAAACACTTTACTGTTAACTTACAATTGGTCAAAATCAATTTAACAGAATTAATTTATTGAAAATCAATTTAAATATTTCACTAGTTACTTCTTATAAATAATAGACTTTATCATTTCTTAACTTACACAAATTCCACCAGACTTATTTCTTTAAAAGAGTTGTTGAAAAAATATCAAACTTTGTAAAATCATCTACAAATAAATTTTATATAATGAACAATAATAATATACCCAAACAAATAAATGTTGAATTTAAGGTGTAAACAAATTTTATGCATACATTCAATCAAAATACTTACACTTGTCATGTCTTATTAGTTTTTTAAAATTAAAATTGTGTTTTAATTAAATATATGGTTGTGATTAGTTGACAGTGTAAAATATTTTAGACTGTCAATGCATATCTTTTTTCTCATAAATGTTAGAGGTGTACATGTCATAATTAATACACTTATTTTTGTGATGAGGCGGTAAACACAGGAGCGAGAGTGTGAAGGAATTTTGTGAAGATCTGATGATCACTTTTATTAGAAATGAAGAAGACATCATTTTGTGAAAAAGATTTCTCAATGTTCGTGTGTTTTCATTAAATTTGGGATTGAATATCTATTTCGCCCATTTTGAGTTTGAGATCATGAAAACGATTAACATCACTCCTTTCAAATTCATTCCAACAGTTAAATTTTTGTGAGGGGTTCAAAATCTTATAAGTGAATTTAAGAATTACGCTTATTGTGGATTTTTCTTCTCTTTCTACTCAACGAATGGGGTTGATAACGGGAATTAGATTTGTATACGCTCTCTCGAAAAAGGCGGGTTAATTCTCACTAAATTGCTTGAACTGCAAAAGCTAAAAAAATTAGTTATTTCAAGTATGTGGTGGTGTCAATCGCCCCTAGGTTATATGGGACGATGAGGGAGGTCATATGCTTCATTTTTTTTTTGGACAGGAGACATTATGTCAATGAGTGAGGCTTTGATTATGGTTCTTTTTGGTAAAATTAACGGTTGGATTTGGATGATAAGCTATCTTATGGCTTATAATTTATGGATGATGGATGATGGCTGATAGTTTATAACTTATAGTTGATGTCTAATGACTGATAGTTCATAAGTTAATTAAAGTGTTTGGTAAAATTAGCGGTTTAACTAGCAGAAAAATGTAAAATGACATCAAAAAACATTTGTTAATTAATGATTAAATGCACATTTAAAATAATTAAAATTTATAAGGGTATTAATGGAAGAAAAAATGATAAAGTATAAATTATTAGGTAAAACACGATTTAAAATAGCGTCTGAAAAATAAGCTATAAGCTAGTAAAATAAATTATAAGCTCGTGATGAAAAGACGGTTTTCAAATAGATATTTTATTATTATACGAGCCTATAAACTATAAGCTCAAAATATGTGCCAAACACAGCCTATGACAAGCTTAATGTGAGATAATTTAGTTTTTCCATTGTTTGCTTCATTCTAATGGATTTTTGAAATCTGGGTGGTGTTGAAAATAAAAGTACAAAAAAAATGCACTCCATCTTTTTTACTTGCAATTGTTTGATCCAAAGTTTTATTGACAAACTTATTTTTATGTTATTTCGTCTAATGTTCGATTCTGAAAACTCGAAAACCAAAAACGATGATAAAAATGAGAGGAATTCAAATATGCATAAAAATATCTAAAAAAATAAGATTTGAAAAACTGATTATGCACAAAAGCACTTACCATAAAAGACATTTTGAAAAGAAAAAAAAAAAAACAGAATTGATCATTTCAAAACATCAACCATAGTTGATTCTATTAGTAATTTTGATACACTAACTCCCATGTATATGTGTCACTAATTTCAATATTTATTGAGTTGTTTCCTCAATAATCTATTTGGAAGGGAGGGAGTAGGAAATTCTCAAATTTAGATACATAATTTAGTTTGGTTTTTTAAAAAGAATTTAAAATTCGATTAGTATTAACGTAGAGTTATTCAAAGACATTTAATTTGGTGCAGTTTTTTATTTTTAATTTTATTAGTTCAATTTGCAGTTTGTTTGAATATGAACCCATTCTCAAAAGGTGTACGTACACCAAGTGAATGAAAACAAAAGTACGCCATACTATTGTCTAACGTTCTGCACAAATGTACGTTTGCCGCCTTGACAATCAAAGAATGCAAAGCAATATTCTTTTAAATTCAGTATAGAACCTTCATCTATGTCAATGCCTATGAAAAAACTAAAAACCTTGGGCCTAATAAGATAAATTCACGATCACAGCCTCCTACCACCTCTTGACCTACTCGCTTCGTACTTGAGGATACTGGATCTCAGGAACATAGACTGAAGATCTCGATCAAATTCCCTTCCAGTTTCTAGAACCCTTTGAAAGGTGGCCTTCCTTTGATCTGCATGTCGTGCATACATAACCTTGTTGTGTGAATCAATTCGCGCCTGCAAGACCATAATTAGATACATAAGCAACGCTTATCTGGTGCCTACAGTTTTTAGACTGAAAGGCATTTCACTAATAATTAAACTGGGTTGGACAACAGAATATTGAGGAAACCAAAGAACCTGTATCTGATTATCAGTAATCAATGTCCCGAGTTCTTTTTGAAGTCCAGCAGCAGTTGTCTTGAATGCATCAGCCATCATGTTCAAATCAACAGACACAAATGGGAGTGTATACTGGATAAGTGCTTTCTGACGGATTAGATCATAAAGTGTCTCAACATGGGAATGCAAATGTATGTCCAGTAACAAGTTTGATTTTAAGTTCCCTAGGTACTCCAGACACACTGCATAACGGCTGCCAAAAAGGAAGAAAAGGTATTAGTTGGAGGAGAGATAAGCACAAAAAACAGTTTGAATAGAGCATGTCATTATAAGTGGTGAAATAATGTACTCCTAAATCTTAAAAGAAGCCAACCCCTTTTCACCAAAACAATACTACCATAGAATATACTTTGAAAAAAAGATATACAAATCAAACTCGCAGGGTTCAGATATGAAGTTCAAGTAACGGCATTTTCCATAACCTCCAACCCCCACCCCTTCAATAACACAAGAGATTCCCACTAATTACATACGACATGGATAAATGTATTACACTAATAATCAACCATTAAAAATAGCCAACCAGCAAAAACAATTTTAAGTTTGGATCTGCAGTTCTATAATGTCGCTTGTTATATTTAAAGATGTCCGTAACATACAAATAACACTTGTCAATTTATTGCAGCACATAACCAATGTCAAGTAATAGTGTAATACTATTCTCCATGCATACACTTCAATTCATTATTCTTAATTCCATGCTCATTTTCACAAAAATAAAGCTAGGCACAATATATTATTACAAACTACATATCCTAGGCAGTCCAATTCTACCAAATGAAGGGTACTGATAAATCTATTTTTAATTCATTTAAGCAAGAAAAAAGGAAGGTGATGAGTGGAGATAACTCAGCATAGAAAAGAGAAAGTGCAATAACTTACCTTGCATAAAAATTATTTATAAGTTCTCTTACTTCAGGCACTAATTCTAAGAAATTCCTGAAGACGGTATTGTCTATAACTTTGTTCTGCAAATAAAAGAAAACTAGATCAGAGAGGCAACATAATCAATGTCTAATAATTGCCATTTACATGCAGAATATAAACTGAGAACATGCCTTTAACTCTGTCCGATCAAATGTAGCAAGTGCGCAAAGTCCTCCATACATAGCAACATCTTGAGATGAAATCACTTCATTATAGTGACTCCCTAGTTCGGGGCTAGTCTCTATAAACTGAATTAGATAATGAAAACAGTCACCAAAAACGTATAAACAATAATGTGAACATTTTATCATTATTCAATCATTGATAAATAATATTGAATCCTCAACTATTGAGAGATTGTATACCTTGTGCAACAATTAATATTATTTAAAGAATGTATATCTCATGCAACAACTAATACGAGTGATCATCATGATTTCAATCACATGTAAAATGAAAATGATAGATTATACAGATTAGGAGACTTTGAACAATGTGAAAATCAGTATTCTCTTTTTTGGTCAATTATAGTCCTGGTCACTAATATCAAAATGACTTAACTTTAAATAAATAACAATTAGCGCAGGACATTTTCCACACGAGAATGAGATGCCACCTCTATTCACACGATCATTACCATTGCACCATATACTTCTACCATAAGCAGGGACAAAACCAGCGTCATAATACTGAATAAATGAGATATATTGAAGAATTAACATCCTAGACATATGTAATTCATAACAAACCATAATCAAAATCAAGTAATGCATTATCCTCACGCAGCTTGATCAAACTTTTATCAAGTAACTCACTCTTTCATTGCCCCCAACTACAGCAGAGCAAATAATTTTCTTGTCCCTCCTCTCCACGGCCAGAGGATGATGCCAGTTAGTCATAACAATATAGTGGACTGAACAGGATATAGACACTTGTCATATAACATGTTAAAGGAGACCCCATGGATGGCTATAGAAATAGACCTGGGTTTCTGTCAGCATAAAGACTCAAGTTTTATTTCACTTTCTTCAGAACAACAGTGCTTGCTTCATAATGAAGCATTGGAAAGGAAACCTTCTGCATGTGGACAGGACCTTTCTGAACAGCCCCAATGTCTCTTCTAATGCTCTCAATCCTCAGTGCTTTATGATTAGTATTACTGACCCAAACTAATTACTCAGTAAAAAAATGAGCTAAAACTAAAACCCAACCCTAAAATAATTAGGGTAACAACATCTGCCCGCTCTCTTACTTTTTTATGCTACCATTTTCTGTTCTAATTATGTATTCTCTGTTTTCATCTTTTTCTATGTTTCCTTCATTTGCTTAAATTATGTTTAATTATTTTTAAGTTTTAACTTGCCTACCATGCATCCGCCATAATAGGCTGTTTGTTACACCATGAATAATGTGGATTGGCTCACTGCCATAGTCCACCATCCCACAATGGCAACACTGATCTAACCCATTAGCTCAAAATATACATCAGCCTTTGAAACTTTAAACCAAAATGTTATCATAAGAAAATGCAGTCACAATCACAATTGAAATAAACAAATACTAGCATTGAACAAACCTTTCGAGCAGCAAGCTTATACTTTTTGGAAAACAGATTTGATAACCCCGCAGCACAACGCAGCTTTGCAACTGTTACCGTGTCAAGGGGTTCCACAGTCTGTTCCGCCTTGCTAATATAGCTGTTAATATGGGAAAACTGACCCATCTCAATGCTGACCAGAATCGCACACATACACGTCTGAATACAATGCTTCATTGTAGTGCAATAATCTCGGGTCCGAATGTAATTCTTAAGAGCTTCCGTCAATTGCCCATGAGCATAGTAAAAATCTCCAAAATCATTGTACCCCATTCTTATACTCTCTTTAATCAAGTTCGTCTGCAAACAATAAAATGAAATCAACATGAATAATAATATAATACCTATAATCTCAAATCAATAATATTAAAGATACATATTGCACATTGAATGTAGACCTAACAGATTGAAAATAACAAAACCTAAAATTGAGAAATGCGCAACTATAGAAGAAAATGTATACCCTAAAGGAATTAAGCTCAGTTTCGAGTTTCTCCTTCTTCAGCTCTGCTTTTTTATTAATGTTCAGATACCAAGCGTCGTCTACGGCATAGTCAGGTCCCAAACGGCCACTAATCTTGTTAACGACTTCCCTCATGAGTGACGTATCCTCTCCCTGCTTGATTTCGTCGAAGGCCATACGAAGCGCGTCCAACTGCATCGTCAAATTTTCGCCGCAGTGTTTGGCAATGAAGAGGAGTCGGGAGATCTTGGTGCGACCGGAGTAGAGGCTAGCGTAAGCCTCGATATCGAATTGGTCCGCGCTGATGATCTGACGGTGGTTAGGGCGATTTTCGTCGTCGCCGCCATTGGCGTAGATTTCGTCGTCGATGAGAGCGGAGATGTCGTCGTCGGTGTTCATGTTGGTTTGGGGAGGAACCCTAGCGGAGGAAGTGGGGGTTTGGGGTTTTTTGCGGTGGCGAGAGAAGTGAGTGTGTTCTGGGTAGTGTGAGAAGAGTGCGGAACCAAATACTCAATCGCTGTTAGCTCTACGGAAGGAATTTAAAATTAAAATAAAATAAAAAATCAAATGATGGTGACAAAGTCTTGTAATTGCAAATAGTTGTGTGACATGTGTAATTATTGTTAAACTCCAGGTAAATTTATCATTGCTAAGTAATGATTAAAAAATTAATCTACAATATAAGAAAGTTTGATGTTCTGGAAAGTACCAGAATGCCCCTTTGCAAATCTGTTGCGCCACGTGGATGCTGTCTTTGCATTTCCTTGCTCTTTCTACTCTTTCTATGCTTTCTTCCACTAACCCATCTTTCTTGCAAGCCAAATCCCATTTCGTTTTTAATCTTCCTTGGAAACCCAAAGTTACTGTTTGCTTTACTCAATCTGTCTTATCATTGCAGACTACTCTTTCCCATGCCTCTCAAAAGTTAGTCTGTCTATTACCTTCTACTTCTGCTTTCCTCCCTCCTCATTTCTCACCAAACTGCCATTCATCTTCTACAGACTCCAAATCTCATCTTCTCCAAATCTCATCTTCTCAATATCACATCTTCTCAATATCTCACCTTCCTGCAGCCACCGTATTTACAATAGTTTCGAACACTTTCATGTCTTAGGGTTTCCAGATCTGACACTTTCATGGCTTAGGATTTGCAGATCCGTCACTTTTTGTTTATGAAATTTCTTCGATTTGTATCGGTTTTTTGTTGAGTAGTTAGACATTATTGTGTCTGTGGTTTTGTATGTATTTATGATTTGTATCGGTTTTTATGTTTTGACATTCAGATCTGTAGCGGCATCAACGGGTTACCGACGATTAGTGTGGTGGTGGTGGAAATGGGTTTCCGACGACGAGTGTGGTGGTGGTCCGATTCGAAAAGGTTTATGTATGACATTTTCAAATTAGGTTTCGTTATTAACTTTCTTTTGTAGAAAGTGCAGGATTTGAACTAATTATTATAGATCTGATATTTGTTCTTCGTCGTCAACCTTTGTTATTACTCACAAATATTTGATTTTACGTAACAGAGTGGAGAAATATGGTGATATAAATTAATGTATCTCAACAGTCGAGGCTGCAGAATTGGCCTCTAAGCTTGTATAGCTCTTCGCTCTGTGCTGCCAATAATTCTCTTAAAGTTTCTTTTGATCTAACTCAACTATAAAAACTGGTCCAATAGCGAGTGGTTTAATGCATATATAGGATAGCCTTTGATACCATACTTGAATTTAGGTTGAGCTTTACTCAGCCCTTCAAACCAGTGTCTAAGATGTGAGATGCTGGATCCTAATTGTAGAAAAGCTCTTCAATGCTTGAATAAGTGTAGTCCTGTTGTTCAAGCAACAATTCATAATTTGCATCTTCTGAAAGTTTTTTATTTTTGTATATGTAGTTGAAACTGGCTCTGCTACAGCAACAGCATCAACAACAGTGGAGCATCAGTGCACAACAGCAGCAACTTCAACAGCATACTCTTTCAAATCAGCAGTCTCAGACTTCAAATCATAGCATGCACCAGCAAGATAAAGTAGGGAGGCGGTGGTAGTGTCACCGTGGGAAGAAAAAAGTTGCTTGTATCAGATTTTGCTCTATCTTTCATGTGGGTATGCTCTGGTGTTCTTCTAAAATCATTCGTAATAAAAAACATGAGCTTTTCTCATTCCTATCTTGCTGAGATTGTGAAGTTTTCTTTTTTCATAGCTAACATGTTCTTTTATGCTTTTCTTTCTAAGCTTTTTCATGGTGGTGCCAACAATCCTCTTGCTACTTTGGTTGATGCTATTTCTGGAGACTTTCATAACTTCCTTTTCTGCATTGGTTCTAGAATTCTTGCCCAGGTTATTTGAATGCAAGACTCCACAGGGGGATGCTGGTTTCCAGTTACAAAAGTAGAATTTGTCATAAGGATAAACTCTCATAATTACTTTGTGGTATATATAATGTTTAGAATGTTTCATTTTTTGATGATAACCAATGTTCATGTTTATTCTTAATTGCATTTTAGATGCTGTCTTGATTCAAATTGCAGGTATGTATATCTATTATGAAATGCTTCTTTTCATGGCTCTAATTTGAGGTACCACATAATTGAACCTTTTATGACAGAGGAACAATGTTTGTTAACAGTTGGTAAATAAACAGAACTATAAGTTATCAACTTGAAAGTTAATACAAATCCCCACATGATGTGCTTACCATCCACTACCACGCTTGGTTAAAATAGATGCATATGTCTTACATAACTATCAATACTTGGCTCACATTAATATAGATGAACAACAATTGTTTTTCAGCAAATAAATTTAAGGTTTTCAAGTCATAATCAAAACCATCGTGTCATATTTCACACTTTATCCATAAAACAAATACTACTTACCTACCATCGGTCACAAACCATCAGGGTTTCCGATAACTTCTTTACCCTATGCATAACTCATTGCTTTTCCCATCCAACTGTCCATGCTTTACACACCATGTTGGGAATTGCTTCCAATGTTGCGTACCTGCAGGAAAAAGGGGCACATTGTTTTGGCTCAGGCTAGGGTGAGAGGCCTGTTTAGGTCTCTCACCGTGAGAGACATCATTTTTTTTTTTTTTTGGTTTCAAATGCTTTTCTGCCATTGGATTGAATTAAAGTACCCTTGGATTGAATTGGAGCCATGGTTGCTATGGTGTACCAATCACACACAATAAAATTCCTTTAATGCTTGTGTAAGTGTGGCGCTGTTTCCAATGCAGAATGGTACAGAAAAAGCTGAAAATTCTGCAGCCAATGATTATGCATTAATTGAGTGCTGAAAAAATTGAAAAAATAAAAGAAAAATCGGAAGGGAGCAAAATTGAGAAATGCAGCAAATTAAGAATGCATAGATCTTTGATTTTCATATTTGCTACCTGCACCAACTCATTATATTCTAATTTTGCAACATGCACCCCCTCTCATTAACATATAAACATTACTAAAATTAAAATTAATAATAGAAAAACTGCATATTTATTTATTTAAATTAAAAACTGCATATTTATTTATTTAAATTAAAAACTTGATATTCATTTAAATTAAAAAAATCAATAACATTTTTTTAAAATACATTAACATATTTTTTATTTAAATACGTTAACATATTTTTTGTAAAATTTGATTTTTTTTTAATTTAAAATATAAATTATGTTAATCTTATAAAAACTCACGTTAATTTTAATTTTTTTTAAATTTAAAAAATATTATTTTTTATTTAAAAACTGGATGTTTATTTAAATTAAAAAAAATAAAATTTAACTTAATAAATCTAACGCTAAATTTATTTAGTAAAATTTGATTTTTTTTTAATTTAAAAAATGAATTATATTAATCTTATAAAATCTCACGTTAATTTTATTTTTTTTAAAATTTAAAAAAATATTGTTTTTTATTTAAAAACTTGATGTTTACTTAAATTAAAAAAAAAATTAACTTACAAAATCTGACGCTAAATGTATTTTATAAAATTTGATTTTTTTTAATTTAAAAAATAAATTATGTCTAAATTTAGAAATCTCACGTTAATTTAAATTAAAAGTTATGGTATTTAAAAACAATTATTTTGACGTTTAAATAAATTATATTGACCTATAAAAATTATCAAAGTAAAATTAACATTCTTAAAATTTAAATTATTTATAAAAATTATGTATAAGTAAATAAATTGTTAAAAGAAAAAGTTGGAAAAAAAAAGCATCATAATATTGTTGACCAGAATACAAAACAGCTAAAACTAAAAATAAAATGAACAAAAGGTCTGGGAGGGGATCGAACCCCAGACCTTGGAGAAGAGAGAAGACTAAGGGCAAGAGCTGAGCCACTAGGGCAAACAATGTATTCATTTATTTACATGCCTTCCACTTATAATATATAAACAAGGCTTCGTTTTTTATATGCAGCCAAGAGTGGCACCAACACCCCCAGTGATTCCTAATAAATAGAACTTGACTTGTTGACCCACCAATAATATTAAGACAAGTATCATGTTGGTCATATAAAAAATACAAATTGTAAGCAAGTAGATGATATTTATAGATTAAAACTTGTATTAAAATAAAAAATAAACATATATTTTCAAATTAATAGATATATTTATTTTTTAAATAAATCCAACTTAATATCATGAAATTTTTTGAAATATGAAAAATTAAAATTAACTATACACATAAAACAAATTTTAGATATATTAATAGATAAAATAGACAAATAAACTACATTACAAGTATTCTTTTAAAACCTGAAATATTCAATACGAGTGCTTATGTTTTACAAGTATTTCAGCACCCAACATAACATACAGTTTACAAAAAAAACTGAGTATTCCGCAGCAATTCATTCACGACGGATCCTTTCAATGTCCTCCTGCGGTATCACCCCTGCGCTCAACATAAACCATGATTTGTTCAACAGGTGGGTAACGGATGGCAAAGCGAAGTTTGTCACCAACCTGCACTTCAGCATGCCTTATATAGTCAAACCAAGCCCCACACAAATAACACTCCTTCTTCTTCGAACTCTTCTTAATCTCACAGTCATAGGGTTCATTATTGTCACAGTCATAGAGCTCAATATTTGAAAAGTTTCGCAGCTGGCAGCTGTCGATGACGTTGGCTGGAAGTTGCTGCAAATTAAGTAGAAATCATTATCAGCTTCAATACAATTCAAACACAATTGAAATTATACAACAGATCAAATTTTTTCATTTCCTACCATAACATTACTCCGCGTCCTCTTCGCATCAACTACTTCTCGCGACCACATCTCTTCGTCCTGATCCACAATTATAGGGCTATACACCCTGACACTGAAACAAAATCACAATTAACATGAAGCCCGGACTCGGACACGGGACATATCATCGGACACGAGGACTCCGCTAATACAGAAAACATAGGACACGGACACGGCAAGAACATATTTTATATATTAATATAACAATGCAATGTACGTGTCATACGCGTGTCGTGCGAGTATCCATGTCCGACGCGGCGACACGCCTTCTGAATGGCGTGTCGGCGCTTCATACGAACACAATGTATAAAAAGGTCAAACAAATGCTTATGCAGTTACTTCAACACAATTCCAGTACACATTTGATTTACCTCTCGCTATCCGATGATATAGTTGTGTATTCATGCTCATCTCTTTGAATGTCGTGGAGGTCCGAAGACTCCATGTTGTTACCCTTATGTTTGTGGCTGCAACCAACACCACCTTCAGCACATCCTTCTCTTTTAAGATTCCCTTTCTCTACCTCACCACTTCTCTCACATTTCCTTTTTCCTTTCTCCATGGTGCCTTTTTCCTTCCTAATGTTGGAAGTATCCTTATGCAGACTATGTTTCCTGGTAGTGAGTTCATCATATCAGGGTCCAATAAAACACTTAATGGTTACAATCATACCTGCATCCTACTCAACAAGAAATGGCAAGGAGAAATTGGTTTTCATGTTATTAAAAATCATAAGTTAAGTACCTTTGGGATGCAGATGATGGCATCTCTCCTTGACCGTCTTTACCTTTAACTTTGCTTTCTTTCTTGTTCCTGGCGACCTCCTCCAACATGTGCTTCAAAACAAAGCTCCTTGTGCGTTTCCCAGGTATTTTCCTTTCCTGGGAATCATCCTCATCGCAGCTTCCTTCTTTCACCCTGCATTTTAACAAACAACCACTTCAATATCCCGTATCACTTTTTACACGGATATTACTGTCTTCTTCAAATACAGTATGATTATCAGGTTGCATTATAGACATTATACAAACACATTACATGAAAACCCGATATTGGAGAAGCAGAAGAACAGTTTAAGATCAAGGAATTAAACAAATTTTTGGAACAAAACTTCCCCATTCAGCCATGGTCGTGTGTGTCCGTGAATCTCGCGCAATGTCGTTGGCAGTAGCAGTATCGATTGAAGATGGAAATAAACCCTAATTTCACCCTTACTTTTTATGCAACTGATGATTAACCTCTGTTTTTATTTTTTTAATTTTCAATGTTTTGATGTTCCAAAACACACAAACAGGAAAAATAGTTTTTCATTAATGGCAAAGTGGATTTATTATCTAAATTATTATCTTATGAATTTTTAATTAATTTTTTTCACAAAGTTATTTTCTTATTAATTATTAATTTTCTATATTATTAATTATTAATTATTGATTATTTTCACAAAGTTATTTTCTTATTAATTTTTTTCACAAAGTTATTAATTATTTTCTAAATTATTTTCTTATTTTCTTATTAATTATTAATTTTTAAGTATTTTCTAAATTATTTTCTTATTTTCTAAATTATCAACTGTTGATGTCTTACTATGTGTGGTCCATGTCAGGCATTCAACTGATGATGTCGAACCATGTGTGATCCATGTCAGGGATTCAACTGATGATGTCGAACCATGTGTGGAACATGTCAGGGATTCAACTGATGATGTCGAACCATGTGTGGAACATGTCAGGGATTCAACTGATGATGTCGAACTATGTGTGGAACATGTCAGGGATTCAAATGATGATGTCGAACCATGCGTGGAACATGTCAGGGATTCAACTGATGATGTCTAACTATGTGTGATCCATGTCAGGGATTCAAATGATGATGTCGAACCATGTGTGGAACATGTCAGGGATTCAACTGATGATGTCGAACCATGTGTGGAACATGTCAGGGATTCAACTGATGATGTCGAACCATGTGTGATCCATGTCAGGGATTCAACTGATGATGTCGAACCATGTGTGGAACATGTCAGGGATTCAACTGATGATGTCGAACCATGTGTGGAACATGTCAGGGATTCAACTGATGATGTCGAACCATGTGTGATCCATGTCAGGGATTCAACTGATGATGTCGAACTATGTGTGGAACATGTCAGGGATTCAACTGATGATGTCGAACCATGTGTGGAACATGTCAGGGATTCAACTGATGATGTCGAACTATGTGTGGAACATGTCAGGGATTCAACTGATGATGTCGAACCATGTGTGGAACATGTCAGGGATTCAACTGATGATGTCTAACTATGTGTGGAACATGTCAGGGATTCAACTGATGATGTCGAACTATGTGTGGAACATGTCAGGGATTCAACTGATGATGTCGAACCATGTGTGATCCATGTCAGGGATTCAACTGATGATGTCGAACTATGTGTGGAACATGTCAGGGATTCAACTGATGATGTCTAACTATGTGTGATCCATGTCAGGGATTCAACTGATGATGTCTAACTATGTGTGGAACATGTCAGGGATTCAACTGATGATGTCGAACTATGTGTGGAACATGTCAGGGATTCAACTGATGATGTCGAACCATGTGTGATCCATGTCAGGGATTCAACTGATGATGTCGAACCATGTGTGGAACATGTCAGGGATTCAACTGATGATGTCTAACTATGTGTGATCCATGTCAGGGATTCAAATGATGATGTCGAACCATGCGTGGAACATGTCAGGGATTCAACTGATGATGTCGAACCATGTGTGATCCATGTCAGGGATTCAACTGATGATGTCGAACCATGTGTGGAACATGTCAGGGATTCAACTGATGATGTCTAACCATGTGTGGAACATGTCAGGGATTCAACTGATGATGTCGAACTATGTGTGGAACATGTCAGGGATTCAACTGATGATGTCGAACCATGTGTGGAACATGTCAGGGATTCAACTGATGATGTCGAACTATGTGTGGAACATGTCAGGGATTCAACTGATGATGTCGAACCATGTGTGGAACATGTCAGGGATTCAACTGATGATGTCTAACTATGTGTGGAACATGTCAGGGATTCAACTGATGATGTCGAACTATGTGTGGAACATGTCAGGGATTCAACTGATGATGTCGAACCATGTGTGATCCATGTCAGGGATTCAACTGATGATGTCGAACTATGTGTGGAACATGTCAGGGATTCAACTGATGATGTCTAACTATGTGTGATCCATGTCAGGGATTCAACTGATGATGTCTAACTATGTGTGGAACATGTCAGGGATTCAACTGATGATGTCGAACTATGTGTGGAACATGTCAGGGATTCAACTGATGATGTCGAACCATGTGTGATCCATGTCAGGGATTCAACTGATGATGTCGAACCATGTGTGGAACATGTCAGGGATTCAACTGATGATGTCTAACTATGTGTGATCCATGTCAGGGATTCAAATGATGATGTCGAACCATGCGTGGAACATGTCAGGGATTCAACTGATGATGTCGAACCATGTGTGATCCATGTCAGGGATTCAACTGATGATGTCGAACCATGTGTGGAACATGTCAGGGATTCAACTGATGATGTCTAACCATGTGTGGAACATGTCAGGGATTCAACTGATGATGTCGAACTATGTGTGGAACATGTCAGGGATTCAACTGATGATGTCGAACCATGTGTGGAACATGTCAGGGATTCAACTGATGATGTCGAACTATGTGTGGAACATGTCAGGGATTCAACTGATGATGTCGAACCATGTGTGGAACATGTCAGGGATTCAACTGATGATGTCTAACTATGTGTGGAACATGTCAGGGATTCAACTGATGATGTCGAACTATGTGTGGAACATGTCAGGGATTCAACTGATGATGTCGAACCATGTGTGATCCATGTCAGGGATTCAACTGATGATGTCGAACTATGTGTGGAACATGTCAGGGATTCAACTGATGTGTGGAACATGTCAGGGATTCAACTGATGATGTCGAACCATGTGTGATGTGTGATGATGTCGAACTATGTGTGGAACATGTCAGGGATTCAACTGATGTGTGAACGATGTCGAACCATGTGTGATCCATGTCAGGGATTCAACTGATGATGTCGAACTATGTGTGGAACATGTCAGGGATTCAACTGATTATGTTCCATGTCAGGGATTCAACTGATGATGTCGAACTATGTGTGGAACATGTCAGGGATTCAACTGATGATGTCTAACTATGTGTGATCCATGTCAGGGATTCAACTGATGATGTCTAACTATGTGTGGAACATGTCAGGGATTCAACTGATGATGTCGAACTATGTGTGGAACATGTCAGGGATTCAACTGATGATGTCGAACCATGTGTGATCCATGTCAGGGATTCAACTGATGATGTCGAACCATGTGTGGAACATGTCAGGGATTCAACTGATGATGTCTAACTATGTGTGATCCATGTCAGGGATTCAAATGATGATGTCGAACCATGCGTGGAACATGTCAGGGATTCAACTGATGATGTCGAACCATGTGTGATCCATGTCAGGGATTCAACTGATGATGTCGAACCATGTGTGGAACATGTCAGGGATTCAACTGATGATGTCTAACCATGTGTGGAACATGTCAGGGATTCAACTGATGATGTCGAACTATGTGTGGAACATGTCAGGGATTCAACTGATGATGTCGAACCATGTGTGGAACATGTCAGGGATTCAACTGATGATGTCGAACTATGTGTGGAACATGTCAGGGATTCAACTGATGATGTCGAACCATGTGTGGAACATGTCAGGGATTCAACTGATGATGTCTAACTATGTGTGGAACATGTCAGGGATTCAACTGATGATGTCGAACTATGTGTGGAACATGTCAGGGATTCAACTGATGATGTCGAACCATGTGTGATCCATGTCAGGGATTCAACTGATGATGTCGAACTATGTGTGGAACATGTCAGGGATTCAACTGATGATGTCTAACTATGTGTGATCCATGTCAGGGATTCAACTGATGATGTCTAACTATGTGTGGAACATGTCAGGGATTCAACTGATGATGTCGAACTATGTGTGGAACATGTCAGGGATTCAACTGATGATGTCGAACCATGTGTGATCCATGTCAGGGATTCAACTGATGATGTCGAACCATGTGTGGAACATGTCAGGGATTCAACTGATGATGTCTAACTATGTGTGATCCATGTCAGGGATTCAACTGATGATGTCGAACCATGTGTGGAACATGTCAGGGATTCAACTGATGATGTCGAACCATGTGTGATCCATGTCAGGGATTCAACTGATGATGTCGAACCATGTGTGGAACATGTCAGGGATTCAACTGATGATGTCTAACCATGTGTGGAACATGTCAGGGATTCAACTGATGATGTCGAACTATGTGTGGAACATGTCAGGGATTCAACTGATGATGTCGAACCATGTGTGGAACATGTCAGGGATTCAACTGATGATGTCGAACTATGTGTGGAACATGTCAGGGATTCAACTGATGATGTCGAACCATGTGTGGAACATGTCAGGGATTCAACTGATGATGTCTAACTATGTGTGGAACATGTTAGGGATTCAACTGATGATGTCGAACTATGTGTGGAACATGTCAGGGATTCAACTGATGATGTCGAACCATGTGTGATCCATGTCAGGGATTCAACTGATGATGTCGAACTATGTGTGGAACATGTCAGGGATTCAACTGATGATGTCTAACTATGTGTGATCCATGTCAGGGATTCAACTGATGATGTCTAACTATGTGTGGAACATGTCAGGGATTCAACTGATGATGTCGAACTATGTGTGGAACATGTCAGGGATTCAACTGATGATGTCGAACCATGTGTGATCCATGTCAGGGATTCAACTGATGATGTCGAACCATGTGTGGAACATGTCAGGGATTCAACTGATGATGTCTAACTATGTGTGATCCATGTCAGGGATTCAAATGATGATGTCGAACCATGCGTGGAACATGTCAGGGATTCAACTGATGATGTCGAACCATGTGTGATCCATGTCAGGGATTCAACTGATGATGTCGAACCATGTGTGGAACATGTCAGGGATTCAACTGATGATGTCGAACCATGTGTGGAACATGTCAGGGATTCAACTGATGATGTCGAACCATGTGTGATCCATGTCAGGGATTCAACTGATGATGTCGAACTATGTGTGGAACATGTCAGGGATTCAACTGATGATGTCGAACCATGTGTGGAACATGTCAGGGATTCAACTGATGATGTCGAACCATGTGTGGAACATGTCAGGGATTCAACTGATGATGTCTAACTATGTGTGGAACATGTCAGGGATTCAACTGATGATGTCGAACTATGTGTGGAACATGTCAGGGATTCAACTGATGATGTCGAACCATGTGTGATCCATGTCAGGGATTCAACTGATGATGTCGAACTATGTGTGGAACATGTCAGGGATTCAACTGATGATGTCTAACTATGTGTGATCCATGTCAGGGATTCAACTGATGATGTCTAACTATGTGTGGAACATGTCAGGGATTCAACTGATGATGTCGAACTATGTGTGGAACATGTCAGGGATTCAACTGATGATGTCGAACCATGTGTGATCCATGTCAGGGATTCAACTGATGATGTCGAACCATGTGTGGAACATGTCAGGGATTCAACTGATGATGTCTAACTATGTGTGATCCATGTCAGGGATTCAAATGATGATGTCGAACCATGCGTGGAACATGTCAGGGATTCAACTGATGATGTCGAACCATGTGTGATCCATGTCAGGGATTCAACTGATGATGTCGAACCATGTGTGGAACATGTCAGGGATTCAACTGATGATGTCTAACCATGTGTGGAACATGTCAGGGATTCAACTGATGTCATTCAACTGTCGAACTATGTGTGGAACATGTCAGGGATTCAACTGATGATGTCGAACCATGTGTGGAACATGTCAGGGATTCAACTGATGATGTCGAACTATGTGTGGAACATGTCAGGGATTCAACTGATGATGTCGAACCATGTGTGGAACATGTCAGGGATTCAACTGATGATGTCTAACTATGTGTGGAACATGTCAGGGATTCAACTGATGATGTCGAACTATGTGTGGAACATGTCAGGGATTCAACTGATGATGTCGAACCATGTGTGATCCATGTCAGGGATTCAACTGATGATGTCGAACTATGTGTGGAACATGTCAGGGATTCAACTGATGATGTCTAACTATGTGTGATCCATGTCAGGGATTCAACTGATGATGTCTAACTATGTGTGGAACATGTCAGGGATTCAACTGATGATGTCGAACTATGTGTGGAACATGTCAGGGATTCAACTGATGATGTCGAACCATGTGTGATCCATGTCAGGGATTCAACTGATGATGTCGAACCATGTGTGGAACATGTCAGGGATTCAACTGATGATGTCTAACTATGTGTGATCCATGTCAGGGATTCAACTGATGATGTCGAACCATGTGTGGAACATGTCAGGGATTCAACTGATGATGTCGAACCATGTGTGATCCATGTCAGGGATTCAACTGATGATGTCGAACCATGTGTGGAACATGTCAGGGATTCAACTGATGATGTCTAACCATGTGTGGAACATGTCAGGGATTCAACTGATGATGTCGAACTATGTGTGGAACATGTCAGGGATTCAACTGATGATGTCGAACCATGTGTGGAACATGTCAGGGATTCAACTGATGATGTCGAACTATGTGTGGAACATGTCAGGGATTCAACTGATGATGTCGAACCATGTGTGGAACATGTCAGGGATTCAACTGATGATGTCTAACTATGTGTGGAACATGTTAGGGATTCAACTGATGATGTCGAACTATGTGTGGAACATGTCAGGGATTCAACTGATGATGTCGAACCATGTGTGATCCATGTCAGGGATTCAACTGATGATGTCGAACTATGTGTGGAACATGTCAGGGATTCAACTGATGATGTCTAACTATGTGTGATCCATGTCAGGGATTCAACTGATGATGTCTAACTATGTGTGGAACATGTCAGGGATTCAACTGATGATGTCGAACTATGTGTGGAACATGTCAGGGATTCAACTGATGATGTCGAACCATGTGTGATCCATGTCAGGGATTCAACTGATGATGTCGAACCATGTGTGGAACATGTCAGGGATTCAACTGATGATGTCTAACTATGTGTGATCCATGTCAGGGATTCAAATGATGATGTCGAACCATGCGTGGAACATGTCAGGGATTCAACTGATGATGTCGAACCATGTGTGATCCATGTCAGGGATTCAACTGATGATGTCGAACCATGTGTGGAACATGTCAGGGATTCAACTGATGATGTCGAACCATGTGTGGAACATGTCAGGGATTCAACTGATGATGTCGAACCATGTGTGATCCATGTCAGGGATTCAACTGATGATGTCGAACTATGTGTGGAACATGTCAGGGATTCAACTGATGATGTCGAACCATGTGTGGAACATGTCAGGGATTCAACTGATGATGTCGAACCATGTGTGGAACATGTCAGGGATTCAACTGATGATGTCTAACTATGTGTGGAACATGTCAGGGATTCAACTGATGATGTCGAACTATGTGTGGAACATGTCAGGGATTCAACTGATGATGTCGAACCATGTGTGATCCATGTCAGGGATTCAACTGATGATGTCGAACCATGTGTGGAACATGTCAGGGATTCAACTGATGATGTCGAACCATGCGTGGAACATGTCAGGGATTCAACTGATGATGTCGAACCATGTGTGGAACATGTCAGGGATTCAACTGATGATGTCGAACCATGCGTGGAACATGTCAGGGATTCAACTGTTGATGTCTTACTATGTGTGGAACATGTCAGGGATTCAACTGATGATGTCGAACCATGTGTGGAACATGTCAGGGATTCAACTGATGATGTCGAACCATGTGTGGAACATGTCAGGGATTCAACTGATGATGTCGAACCATGTGTGGAACATGTCAGGGATTCAACTGATGATGTCGAACCATGTGTGGAACATGTCAGGGATTCAACTGATGATGTCGAACCATGTGTGGAACATGTCAGGGATTCAACTGATGATGTCGAACCATGTGTGATCCATGTCAGGGATTCAACTGATGATGTCGAACCATGTGTGGAACATGTCAGGGATTCAACTGATGATGTCGAACCATGTGTGGAACATGTCAGGGATTCAACTGATGATGTCGAACCATGTGTGATCCATGTCAGGGATTCAACTGATGATGTCGAACTATGTGTGGAACATGTCAGGGATTCAACTGATGATGTCGAACCATGTGTGGAACATGTCAGGGATTCAACTGATGATGTCGAACTATGTGTGGAACATGTCAGGGATTCAACTGATGATGTCGAACCATGTGTGGAACATGTCAGGGATTCAACTGATGATGTCTAACTATGTGTGGAACATGTCAGGGATTCAACTGATGATGTCGAACTATGTGTGGAACATGTCAGGGATTCAACTGATGATGTCGAACCATGTGTGATCCATGTCAGGGATTCAACTGATGATGTCGAACTATGTGTGGAACATGTCAGGGATTCAACTGATGATGTCGAACCATGCGTGGAACATGTCAGGGATTCAACTGATGATGTTGAATCATGTGTGGAACATGTCAGGGATTCAACTGATGATGTCGAACCATGCGTGGAACATGTCAGGGATTCAACTGTTGATGTCTTACTATGTGTGGAACATGTCAGGGATTCAACTGATGATGTCGAACCATGTGTGGAACATGTCAGGGATTCAACTGATGATGTCGAACCATGTGTGGAACATGTCAGGGATTCAACTGATGATGTCGAACCATGTGTGGAACATGTCAGGGATTCAACTGATGATGTCGAACCATGTGTGGAACATGTCAGGGATTCAAATGATGATGTCGAACCATGCGTGGAACATGTCAGGGATTCAACTGATGATGTCTAACTATGTGTGGAACATGTCAGGGATTCAACTGATGATGTCGAACCATGTGTGGAACATGTCAGGGATTCAACTGATGATGTCGAACTATGTGTGGAACATGTCAGGGATTCAACTGATGATGTCGAACTATGTGTGGAACATGTCAGGGATTCAACTGATGATGTCGAACCATGTGTGGAACATGTCAGGGATTCAACTGATGATGTCGAACTATGTGTGGAACATGTCAGGGATTCAACTGATGATGTCGAACCATGTGTGGAACATGTCAGGGATTCAACTGATGATGTCGAACTATGTGTGGAACATGTCAGGGATTCAACTGATGATGTCGAACCATGTGTGGAACATGTAAGGGATTCAACTGATGATGTCTAACTATGTGTGGAACATGTCAGGGATTCAACTGATGATGTCGAACTATGTGTGGAACATGTCAGGGATTCAACTGATGATGTCGAACCATGTGTGATCCATGTCAGGGATTCAACTGATGATGTCGAACTATGTGTGGAACATGTCAGGGATTCAACTGATGATGTCGAACCATGTGTGATCCATGTCAGGGATTCAACTGATGATGTCTAACTATGTGTGGAACATGTCAGGGATTCAACTGATGATGTCGAACTATGTGTGGAACATGTCAGGGATTCAACTGATGATGTCGAACCATGTGTGGATGAGGGATGATGATGTCGAACCATGTCAGGGATTCAACTGATGATGTCGAACCATGTGTGGAACATGTCAGGGATTCAACTGATGATGTCGAACTATGTGTGGAACATGTCAGGGATTCAACTGATGATGTCGAACAGGGATTCAACTGATGATGTCTAACTATGTGTGGAACATGTCAGGGATTCAACTGATGATGTCGAACTATGTGTGGAACATGTCAGGGATTCAACTGATGATGTCGAACCATGTGTGAATGTCAGGGATTCATGATGATGTCGAACCATGTGTGGAACATGTCAGGGATTCAACTGATGATGTCTAACTATGTGTGATTGTCAGGGATTCAAATGATGATGTCGAACCATGCGTGGAACATGTCAGGGATTCAACTGATGATGGAACATGTCAGGGATTCAACTGATGATGTCGAACTATGTGTGGAACATGTCAGGGATTCAACTGATGATGTCGAACCATGTGTGATCCATGTCAGGGATTCAACTGATGATGTCGAACCATGTGTGGAACATGTCAGGGATTCAACTGATGATGTCTAACTATGTGTGATCCATGTCAGGGATTCAAATGATGATGTCGAACCATGCGTGGAACATGTCAGGGATTCAACTGATGATGTTGAACCATGTGTGATCCATGTCAGGGATTCAACTGATGATGTCGAACCATGTGTGGAACATGTCAGGGATTCAACTGATGATGTCTAACCATGTGTGGAACATGTCAGGGATTCAACTGATGATGTCGAACTATGTGTGGAACATGTCAGGGATTCAACTGATGATGTCGAACCATGTGTGGAACATGTCAGGGATTCAACTGATGATGTCGAACTATGTGTGGAACATGTCAGGGATTCAACTGATGATGTCGAACCATGTGTGGAACATGTCAGGGATTCAACTGATGATGTCGAACCATGTGTGGAACATGTCAGGGATTCAACTGATGATGTCGAACCATGCGTGGAACATGTCAGGGATTCAACTGATGATGTCGAACCATGTGTGGAACATGTCAGGGATTCAACTGATGATGTCGAACCATGTGTGGAACATGTCAGGGATTCAACTGATGATGTCGAACCATGTGTGGAACATGTCAGGGATTCAACTGATGATGTCGAACCATGTGTGGAACATGTCAGGGATTCAACTGATGATGTCGAACCATGTGTGGAACATGTCAGGGATTCAAATGATGATGTCGAACCATGCGTGGAACATGTCAGGGATTCAACTGATGATGTCGAACCATGTGTGATCCATGTCAGGGATTCAACTGATGATGTCGAACCATGTGTGGAACATGTCAGGGATTCAACTGATGATGTCGAACCATGTGTGGAACATGTCAGGGATTCAACTGATGATGTCGAACTATGTGTGGAACATGTCAGGGATTCAACTGATGATATCGAACCATGTGTGGAACATGTCAGGGATTCAACTGATGATGTCTAACCATGTGTGGAACATGTCAGGGATTCAACTGATGATGTCGAACTATGTGTGGAACATGTCAGAGATTCAACTGATGATGTCGAACCATGTGTGGAACATGTCAGGGATTCAACTGATGATGTCGAACTATGTGTGGAACATGTCAGGGATTCAACTGATGATGTCGAACCATGTGTGGAACATGTCAGGGATTCAACTGATGATGTCTAACTATGTGTGGAACATGTCAGGGATTCAACTGATGATGTCGAACTATGTGTGGAACATGTCAGGGATTCAACTGATGATGTCGAACCATGTGTGATCCATGTCAGGGATTCAACTGATGATGTCGAACTATGTGTGGAACATGTCAGGGATTCAACTGATGATGTCTAACTATGTGTGATCCATGTCAGGGATTCAACTGATGATGTCTAACTATGTGTGGAACATGTCAGGGATTCAACTGATGATGTCGAACTATGTGTGGAACATGTCAGGGATTCAACTGATGATGTCGAACCATGTGTGATCCATGTAAGGGATTCAACTGATGATGTCGAACCATGTGTGGAACATGTAAGGGATTCAACTGATGATGTCTAACTATGTGTGATCCATGTCAGGGATTCAAATGATGATGTCGAACCATGCGTGGAACATGTCAGGGATTCAACTGATGATGTCGAACCATGTGTGATCCATGTCAGGGATTCAACTGATGATGTCGAACCATGTGTGGAACATGTCAGGGATTCAACTGATGATGTCGAACCATGTGTGGAACATGTCAGGGATTCAACTGATGATGTCGAACCATGTGTGATCCATGTCAGGGATTCAACTGATGATGTCGAACAATGTGTGGAACATGTCAGGGATTCAACTGATGATGTCGAACCATGTGTGGAACATGTCAGGGATTCAACTGATGATGTCGAACCATGTGTGGAACATGTCAGGGATTCAACTGATGATGTCTAACTATGTGTGGAACATGTCAGGGATTCAACTGATGATGTCGAACTATGTGTGGAACATGTCAGGGATTCAACTGATGATGTCGAACCATGTGTGATCCATGTCAGGGATTCAACTGATGATGTCGAACCATGTGTGGAACATGTCAGGGATTCAACTGATGATGTCGAACCATGCGTGGAACATGTCAGGGATTCAACTGATGATGTCGAACCATGTGTGGAACATGTCAGGGATTCAACTGATGATGTCGAACCATGCGTGGAACATGTCAGGGATTCAACTGTTGATGTCTTACTATGTGTGGAACATGTCAGGGATTCAACTGATGATGTCGAACCATGTGTGGAACATGTCAGGGATTCAACTGATGATGTCGAACCATGTGTGGAACATGTCAGGGATTCAACTGATGATGTCGAACCATGTGTGGAACATGTCAGGGATTCAACTGATGATGTCGAACCATGTGTGGAACATGTTAGGGATTCAACTGATGATGTCGAACCATGTGTGGAACATGTCAGGGATTCAACTGATGATGTCGAACCATGTGTGATCCATGTCAGGGATTCAACTGATGATGTCGAACCATGTGTGGAACATGTCAGGGATTCAACTGATGATGTCGAACCATGTGTGGAACATGTCAGGGATTCAACTGATGATGTCGAACCATGTGTGATCCATGTCAGGGATTCAACTGATGATGTCGAACTATGTGTGGAACATGTCAGGGATTCAACTGATGATGTCGAACCATGTGTGGAACATGTCAGGGATTCAACTGATGATGTCGAACTATGTGTGGAACATGTCAGGGATTCAACTGATGATGTCGAACCATGTGTGGAACATGTCAGGGATTCAACTGATGATGTCTAACTATGTATGGAACATGTCAGGGATTCAACTGATGATGTCGAACTATGTGTGGAACATGTCAGGGATTCAACTGATGATGTCGAACCATGTGTGATCCATGTCAGGGATTCAACTGATGATGTCGAACTATGTGTGGAACATGTCAGGGATTCAACTGATGATGTCGAACCATGCGTGGAACATGTCAGGGATTCAACTGATGATGTCGAACCATGTGTGGAACATGTCAGGGATTCAACTGATGATGTCGAACCATGCGTGGAACATGTCAGGGATTCAACTGTTGATGTCTTACTATGTGTGGAACATGTCAGGGATTCAACTGATGATGTCGAACCATGTGTGGAACATGTCAGGGATTCAACTGATGATGTCGAACCATGTGTGGAACATGTCAGGGATTCAACTGATGATGTCGAACCATGTGTGGAACATGTCAGGGATTCAACTGATGATGTCGAACCATGTGTGGAACATGTCAGGGATTCAAATGATGATGTCGAACCATGCGTGGAACATGTCAGGGATTCAACTGATGATGTCTAACTATGTGTGGAACATGTCAGGGATTCAACTGATGATGTCGAACCATGTGTGGAACATGTCAGGGATTCAACTGATGATGTCTAACTATGTGTGGAACATGTCAGGGATTCAACTGATGATGTCGAACTATGTGTGGAACATGTCAGGGATTCAACTGATGATGTCGAACCATGTGTGGAACATGTCAGGGATTCAACTGATGATGTCGAACTATGTGTGGAACATGTCAGGGATTCAACTGATGATGTCGAACCATGTGTGGAACATGTCAGGGATTCAACTGATGATGTCGAACTATGTGTGGAACATGTCAGGGATTCAACTGATGATGTCGAACCATGTGTGGAACATGTCAGGGATTCAACTGATGATGTCTAACTATGTGTGGAACATGTCAGGGATTCAACTGATGATGTCGAACTATGTGTGGAACATGTCAGGGATTCAACTGATGATGTCGAACCATGTGTGATCCATGTCAGGGATTCAACTGATGATGTCGAACTATGTGTGGAACATGTCAGGGATTCAACTGATGATGTCGAACCATGTGTGATCCATGTCAGGGATTCAACTGATGATGTCTAACTATGTGTGGAACATGTCAGGGATTCAACTGATGATGTCGAACTATGTGTGGAACATGTCAGGGATTCAACTGATGATGTCGAACCATGTGTGGAACATGTCAGGGATTCAACTGATGATGTCGAACTATGTGTGGAACATGTCAGGGATTCAACTGATGATGTCGAACCATGTGTGGAACATGTCAGGGATTCAACTGATGATGTCGAACTATGTGTGGAACATGTCAGGGATTCAACTGATGATGTCGAACCATGTGTGGAACATGTCAGGGATTCAACTGATGATGTCTAACTATGTGTGGAACATGTCAGGGATTCAACTGATGATGTCGAACTATGTGTGGAACATGTCAGGGATTCAACTGATGATGTCGAACCATGTGTGATCCATGTCAGGGATTCAACTGATGATGTCGAACTATGTGTGGAACATGTCAGGGATTCAACTGATGATGTCGAACCATGTGTGATCCATGTCAGGGATTCAACTGATGATGTCTAACTATGTGTGGAACATGTCAGGGATTCAACTGATGATGTCGAACTATGTGTGGAACATGTCAGGGATTCAACTGATGATGTCGAACCATGTGTGGAACATGTCAGGGATTCAACTGATGATGTCGAACCATGTGTGGAACATGTCAGGGATTCAACTGATGATGTCGAACCATGTGTGGAACATGTCAAGGATTTAACTGATGATGTCTAACTATGTGTGGAACATGTCAGGGATTCAACTGATGATGTCGAACTATGTGTGGAACATGTCAGGGATTCAACTGATGATGTCTAACCATGTGTGGAACATGTCAGGGATTCAACTGATGATGTCGAACCATGTGTGGAACATGTCAGGGATTCAACTGATGATGTCGAACCATGTGTGGAACATGTCAGGGATTCAACTGATGATGTCGAACCATGTGTGATCCATGTCAGGGATTCAACTGATGATGTCGAACCATGTGTGGAACATGTCAGGGATTCAACTGATGATGTCGAACCATGCGTGGAACATGTCAGGGATTCAACTGATGATGTCGAACCATGTGTGGAACATGTCAGGGATTCAACTGATGATGTCGAACCATGCGTGGAACATGTCAGGGATTCAACTGATGATGTCGAACCATGTGTGGAACATGTCAGGGATTCAACTGATGATGTCGAACCATGTGTGGAACATGTCAGGGATTCAACTGATGATGTCGAACCATGTGTGGAACATGTCAGGGATTCAACTGATGATGTCGAACCATGTGTGGAACATGTCAGGGATTCAACTGATGATGTCGAACCATGTGTGGAACATGTCAGGGATTCAAATGATGATGTCGAACCATGCGTGGAACATGTCAGGGATTCAACTGATGATGTCGAACCATGTGTGATCCATGTCAGGGATTCAACTGATGATGTCGAACCATGTGTGGAACATGTCAGGGATTCAACTGATGATGTCGAACCATGTGTGGAACATGTCAGGGATTCAACTGATGATGTCGAACTATGTGTGGAACATGTCAGGGATTCAACTGATGATGTCGAACCATGTGTGGAACATGTCAGGGATTCAACTGATGATGTCTAACCATGTGTGGAACATGTCAGGGATTCAACTGATGATGTCGAACTATGTGTGGAACATGTCAGGGATTCAACTGATGATGTCGAACCATGTGTGGAACATGTCAGGGATTCAACTGATGATGTCGAACTATGTGTGGAACATGTCAGGGATTCAACTGATGATGTCGAACCATGTGTGGAACATGTCAGGGATTCAACTGATGATGTCTAACTATGTGTGGAACATGTCAGGGATTCAACTGATGATGTCGAACTATGTGTGGAACATGTCAGGGATTCAACTGATGATGTCGAACCATGTGTGATCCATGTCAGGGATTCAACTGATGATGTCGAACTATGTGTGGAACATGTCAGGGATTCAACTGATGATGTCTAACTATGTGTGATCCATGTCAGGGATTCAACTGATGATGTCTAACTATGTGTGGAACATGTCAGGGATTCAACTGATGATGTCGAACTATGTGTGGAACATGTCAGGGATTCAACTGATGATGTCGAACCATGTGTGATCCATGTCAGGGATTCAACTGATGATGTCGAACCATGTGTGGAACATGTTAGGGATTCAACTGATGATGTCTAACTATGTGTGATCCATGTCAGGGATTCAAATGATGATGTCGAACCATGCGTGGAACATGTCAGGGATTCAACTGATGATGTCGAACCATGTGTATTTATTTGTAAAGTATGTATTTGTAAAATTATATTTTTAATGAAGATACATCTCAAACAATATTAAACTAAATATATACGTATTTGTGAAAATTATTGCATTAGATTGAAATCAATATTATAGCACCAAATAAGTATTTAAATTCATCAACGTCAACACATATATACTTTAATATACTTTAATCATTATTTTTGCATTGGCTTTAAATCAATATATACTATAATATACTTTAATCAATAATATTGCAGTTAAGTATATATTGAAATCAATATATATATATATATATATATATATATATATATATATATATATATATATATATATATATATATATATATATATATATATATATATATATATATATATATATATATATATATATATATATATATATATATATATTAATGTCCAATCCATTGGTTGTTTCAGATTTTTATTTAAATACTTACTTAAATTTACTATTTAAACACAAATATTCTTATTTTGTCCAATTAATAAATATGTTGTTTTTTAATGCACAATTGAAATATGTTTTTTTTTTATAAATATACATATTTCAATTAAAATTAAGTACTTATATTAAAATAACCTTTTCAAATAATACATATGGCCCATAGAAAAATCACCACTTTATCATGTTACAGCACTTGGTTTTTTTTGGAGGGAGTGTATTTAAAGGCGCCATATTTTAATTAGGCGGTAAAATGGATGCATAAAATATTTAGTTTTTACCGCCTACTATTGCACAAATGGGTCAAGAATAAGATGGATGAAGGAAAGGAATGTGTTGTCCACGTGTGAAAAAAAAAGCTATATTAAATGAAGCAAAAGGTGAATATCAACTGTGTCAGTAAAGTAGATTTTTTGCAGAAAAAATAATGTACTACTAGTAGTACTGGTACTACTTTAAGTAATGCTCAAGAAATCAATATATTATGCTATATCAATATATTATGCTATTTTTGATTAAAGTATTGGAAAGAATGGGGTGGTGGGACCAGCAGAGGTGGCTATGTGTGAACAATTGTATTTTCTGTAGCATTTGTCCTTTTTCGAAAACGACATAGTTTGCATGGGAAAAGCTGAACGACATATATATCCCAATCCCCAGAAACATGAGAAACCAAACATGGGCAGATATGCCAAAATTTGCAACATATATTTAACATAAATATAAGCATTTCAATATATAATATAACTACTGCAATAGGGAATATAAATGCTATAGATAATTAACACACAACCAATGTTCAACTTGCATAGCTAATTCTTAAACAAAATAGAAGTCTTGGAAATAATAGTACCACAATATTTCAAAATACATGCAACAACCTTCAAAACATCATCAAAATACATAGTAACTTCAACAAACCCCACAAAATCTGGCCTTACCATCCCCTGTGTTCAATGTTCAAAACTGTGACAACGATTTCTTCAGCAGGAGGATACTTGATGCTGAATCCCACCAAGTCTCCATTGCATAGCCCCAGATTCCTTGCAAACCTGTTCCAGCCGCCACCTAAATACTTCTCAGTGTGGCCTCCCCTCTCAAAAGTATGCACTTCAGACTGATAGGTGTCACCGGTTATGCCATCGACAATGTCGATATACCTCACTCGCTGAAGACAGCCAGTCATAACAACTTCCTGCGGGATTTGCTGCACGTTTACATCTCAACCAATGTTAGTTTTTATGTTTACGCTTAATATAAAATAAACTAAATTCATATATGTACATGTTTATGGTTTTAGCAACTAACTTACAAGAAGGTTACTTCGAGCAATCTGCGCATTTTTAACCTCCCTCTTCCATAAGCAATATGATGAACGACGGGTCCTACTTCCAACAATGTCATAACCAACAGACACTACATCCCGACTAAAATAAATTTTGCAAGGAAATATAAATCAGCTTACATCATAACATATAAATTATAACCGATGATTGCAATAACATATAAATAAAATCTACACTTTCAAAAGCTATGTGTGTGAGTTAAGTGATCAAAGTTTCAGAACCTACAACAATGACCAATCTGGTGATTTGCTTCTGGCCTCCTCGTCGTTTTTCCCTTCACTGTGGTCTGTAAAAAAAGATCTGCAAAAAGAAGTTTTGGAATCAACACACCATGTTAAAGATTATTTGTTAAACAGAGCATGCAAACAAATAATACTAACATATGATCTAAAACTTACCTTGCAGATGCCATTGTATGAACAGATGAAAAGATTGGAGAGATTACAGAAGAACTTATGTTATTTTTCCACCTTTACGTTTCAGCAGCAAATGCAAGTTTTAAGAGTAAGTAGTGTAGTGGTAACTATAAATGGTATAGATGAAGTAAATTTAATATCCACAACTACCAATACCCTACCAGCTTCCAATCCTCGATGATCTCATTTACTCCTCTTAATTGGAACCCCAAAACATCCTTTCAAATTCTTTAACTTTTACAATTCTAAATCTTCAAAATAATGCCATAAATATATTTTCTCAAAAACTATATTCTCACAATTATCTAACAGAAGGTTTTCAAGACATTTTACCATTGGGACGGAGCCACGTTTGCAACACTGTAAGCCTATGCCCCCACTTCATTTTGATTTATATACTATATATGTACCATAGTCTCTAAATATGAGTATTTAGATGGGTCCTACTCAATTTTACACATTATATTTATATTACACTTTCAAAAATTTTAAACAACTCAACTATATTTTTTACATATCCAGCCAACCCTATTTTTTCTTAATTATCCATCAACTGTGACAGCATGACAATATATTTATGCAAGCCATTTATATATCCATCCCTTTCTTTATTTTTATTTATTTAACTTTTAAAAAAACATACTATTAATAACATATAGTACTTTTCTATTTTCTTTTTCTTTTATTTTGTTTATTTTTTAAAACTTACATGTATAATATTTTGTAACTAAATTTTCGTGTAATGTACGTACATCAACAAAATAAAATTAAAAAACCTTTACCTCCATTACTATAATATTGAATAACAAAAATCAATTAACAAAATAATATTACAACAATATTTTCTAACCTCCATCTCTTTACAATTATATTTCCTATTCTTACAAATTTTTTACCAAACCTTAAAAATGAGAATTAATATGAAGAAGGGGAAAGAGAACCAGCTTAAAAGAAATATAAATTGATATAGTTTTATGAGATAATGAGAAGTTAAATTTTGAGGAAGTTTTTTTTAGAAAAACATTATTTTTTATAATTAATTAATGATAGAATACGTATCATTTTATTTAGGAAGTGGAGTTAATGGTTTAGTGGGATTTATTTCATTTTTAGGGAGTGTGGACTGACGATGGTAAATATTTTAATTTAATAAAATTTTCTTAAATCATTAATAGTAATTAATATAAATAGAGGTTGGATCGTGAATTGAGTTAGTGGGACGTTTTGACTAATAGTTAATAGTTTTTATTTTTATTGATAAATAATAATGAGTTAGTGGGATGTAATACTATTTTAATTTAATTATTATTAAGTATTTAAATTTAAGAATAGAAAAAAATTTGACCAAAATTTTCTTTGTGTGTAAATTAGTGGGGGTAATCATTAAAGAAATGGTTAGTTATCATCAATTTTTGGGAGTAGGTGGTTAATTGAAACGTGGTGAGTTGTTTAAATATAATATTTATCAATTATTAGTTATTATTATTATTATTATTATTATTATTATTATTATTATTATTATTATTATTATTGTTTAAATATATTATGGGACATATAATATTTTATCGCTAATAAAATGAAATACAGTATACACATATTTATTGATGACATATAAAATAATATGTTCAAATATATGTCATTGATTATTATACAAAAATATGAGAATATTTTTTATCAATAATATGTGTATACTATGTGTCAACTATGTCAGGGATTCAACTGATGACGGTCAACTATGTGCGAAGCGTGTAACAGATGAACTGATTACGGTTAACTATGCGTGAAGCATGTTACAGATGAACTGATGAGGTCCGAATATGTGTGGAACATGTCAGGGATTCAACCGATGACGGTCAACTATGTGATAACCATGTAAAAGATTCAACTGACGATTGTCAACTTTGTGTGAAGCGTGTTATAGATGAACCGATGACGGTCATAAAAAAGTTATTTATTCATCCATTATAATTGTTTCATAAGAAAGTTATATATAAATTTATTTTAAAGTTTTTATAAATTCAATAATATAAAATATTTTTGTTTTAAATTAGGTTTGTTAACAATATAAAATATATAGAAGGCTTATATACACACACACACACATATATATATATATATATATATATATATATATATATATATATATATATATATATATATATATATATATAGAGAGAGAGAGAGAGAGAGAGAGAGAGAGAGAGATAGATAGAGAGATAGATAGAGAGAGAAAAGGGGTGATGCACTGACAGTGTAAAATACTTTTACAATGTCAACCAATCACCACCCATGTATCTAATTAAAGATTTTTTTATTTAAAAAAAAACTAAATGACATGACACCTTTATCATTTTCTATTGGATGACAGTGTAAAATTATTTTACACTGTCAGTGGAGTACCTTTTAACTGATATATATATATATATATATATATATATATATATATATATATATATATATATATATATATATATATATATATATATATATATTAAAGAATCCCAACAGTTTTTAAAAACTTTTTAGGAACATATTGGGCCTACAAATAGAACTTTTTGCATTTATCCTCAAATAGAAGTTGCAGAAGTTGCAGAGGCTCTCCGTCCGTCCGTTCGCAAAGGAGGTTTGAAATCCGGTTTCTCCAGCCCTACTATGTCTACCCCTGTGCCGATAGTAGAGGATAAGAGGTACGTGTAGGTGTTGACGTTGATCGGAAGTAGTGAATGTTTATATTTCGTTTTGCATGGTGGATGTTTGGTACCCATTTTTTTGGTTGTTGTCTGTTTTTCAAAAATGTAGGTGTTATTGTAGTTATCCAGTACAACTGTTATATTTTGATCTGTAGTCCCATTGAAGGAAATGTTTATATTTCGTTTTGCATGGTAGATGTTTGGTACCCATTTTTTGATTGTTGTTTCTTTTTCAAAAATGTATGTGTTGTTGTAGTTATCAAGTTCCAGTACATTGTTATGTTTTGATCTGTAATCGGCCCATTGAAGGAAACTCTGTTATTTTGCATTTTTTTTTATAATCTACATTTGTTTGGAACAGTTGATTTAGATTTACGGTATTTAAAATTTTAAATATGCGTTAGGTTTGTATTTTGGGATATTATGTGGATGGTAAGTTTATTAGGGTTTTGTGTACAGCTCTTCTGAATTTGTTGTTGGGCAAGCAAATGGTGAAAGCGTCGTTGGAGACGTTGTGGAAGTAAATGGTGTGAACCCGTAAGTATCATGTTTTAATGTAATGCAGTTTCCCGTTTTTTAAGTAATTAGTTAATGTTGTACTCTATAATTTTGCAGAGACGATACCTCTGATGAATCATATGATGGACTATTTGAAAGATTAACTGCTGTTCAGATGCGAGTTCGGAAAGAACTGAGAGATCCAAATGTGGATGTTCACAGCTCTGGTTCGGAAAGTGATGAATCAGGTGACGAGGAATACCCGGATGATTACTGTTGGGAACGAGTGGTGAAAGACGGTCAAAGTGCGCAGAAGAATGTCCTGGTAATGTCGTAGACTGGTTATAACTATTGTTTGAATTATGATTTGAAATAGTTTTAAGCGAGTTAGCTTGGATTTTGTTTTTCATGCAGCATTTCCCTCGCTGTGTTACCAAACACTACCTGTTTTGGAACCAGAGATCTATAGAACTTATAGATGAAGACACTCGCAAGAACTATTATGTTGAAATTGGCTGCAAAAGGAAGAGGAAGAAACTGTTGAAAAAGGAAAAATTCATGGGGCAAGGATGGTATCAGTTTGCGAAAAACAGGAATCTTGGAACCGGAGACATTTTGTTCTTCACAATAACATCGCCACCGAGACGTCTCTACGTTACGTTGAGAAATCCTTAGTCTTGTTTGGTTGTGGTGGCCTGTTTTTTAAGGAGCTTTAATCTCAAACATTATTAGTTTTTTGTATTATATATGGTACAATTACAATGTTGGTTTTTTGGTAGTTATTTTTAGTTGATACAAGACTTGTTTTGAAGTATATATGTTTACATCAACTGCAGTTTGTTTGTTTGGTAGTCAATGACATTGACTCTATGGTTGAATCGCAATTCCGAATGTTTTAAGAATGCTTTCTTTATCTTTGATGATTGTTTGTCATCGATAATTCTCAATGCGTTTGTTGAATTTTAGAATTGTGAAAATAAAATTGTGACATAAACTGTTTTCAACAAATATTTAACTGAAATAGCTTGGCTCGGTAACAACAAACTATGGTTTCTAAATAAACAAATTGACGAGGAAGCTACTCTGGTTTATTTGATTTGTCAATTAACAGAAGATCCGCCATAAGAACAGGTTGTTTTTAACAAATTAAATATATTTTTCTATATGTGGCCACGATTATTTTTTCTCTCTAATCTGAAACAAATATGCAAAATGATTCTCAAATTTTAAATAAAATGTGTTTTCTTTTAGTTTTTGTTATTGTCTCGTTTTACCTCAATTTTACATGTTATGTGTAGAAATGCTACTTATTAAAAAAAGAAACTCAATTAAATATTTATATTTATTTGATTTTAATTGTTATTATTTATTATAATTTTTGGATAATAATATTAGCCTAATAAATATTTAAATCAACACCTTATTTATATTTATAAAATTATTAATAAAAATAATAATAAAGATATATATTTACTATTTATTTATTATTTTTTATGAAACATAAAATAATCATTTCATAAATTAATTTTTTAAAACAATTTTATTCTTTGACTTGATCTCTTTTATTTTAAATTCAATATTTATATTATATATAAAAATATAGTAAATAATTTTATTCTTACTTGATCTCTTTTACATTTAAACATTTGTTGAATAATTATTAATGTATTTATTTTTTTATATAATAATAAATGTTTTCACATTCACTTTTAAAAATTTATCAATATTTTTAATCTTGTTTACAACATACTAGCAAACACAATATTCCTTAAATACACTCTTTTGATTTTAGGGTTTAATGGATATGCATTGACAGTGTAAATTAGTTTTACACTGTCATCCAATAGAAAGCAAACAATCTACCATATCATTAAAACTTTTTCAAAATAAAAGTGTGGTATAATTAGATGCATGGGGTGTGATTGGTTGACAGGAGCATCACCCTTTTTCTCTTATTTTATTACACATTTCCAAATCAAATTGTAACTTTAAATTTTAATGGATTTTAAAATATATGCCACCATAAAACATTTTAAACAATAAAAAATAGTGTCAACACGTGTAGAGACTAACTCATTTATACGCTTTTAGACTTTTAGTAGCCAAAATAAACGGAAGATTGAAAGAGGAATAGCAACGTCTCTTTAGTTTCCTAGTGAGAGGAGCTGCTTCTTCAACAGTAACCCCACACCACACCCCATCAACACAGCCTCCATCACCGGCGGTCTCACGGCTGAAAATGGCTAATGGAGATAAAAGACAAAGACTTTCTGGGTAAGCGTACCATGTTTAATACTCCCTTTGTGTTAATTTCATATTGTACCATGTTCCCTCATGAAACCGCTTCTGAACCGTAAAGAATCGCTGTGTTACCCATTTATGGTAGACTTACAGAGAGGCCGAACACATTTCTACCGGCATGCATGGTGTATATCTTATGTGTCTTGAAAGTTTATGTTTTATGCAGATCTGAAACCCACAATGGACGACATTTCGAAGAGCATGAACTTCGAAAGATGTACGACAACTATGTTGATCACGAGGAAGAGCGGGAGCTAAGAACAAATAAGATCAGAAAAACCATATCTTATGAAGAATTTTGTGGGATTGTGCTGCAATCTGGTGAGGCGGGAAGTAATGAAGAACTTGAAGCAGATAAGGAAATCCCTTTTCCTACTCATTTATCAATGTCACCCGAGGCGGCAAGGTATACTATTAAGCATTATATAAATGTGGTGGTTCTGTTGTTCCAATATATACATTGAGTATTGACTGATTATGACTATGTTGCTACTTATGCAAAAGTTTTGCTGAGTACAGCATGTAGTGGTCGTGTTTTCGATTCAGATTTATTGTTCATGATATCTGCATGTGTCATGATAAGTAAGTACTGTCTTTTTCTTGATCATGATATATAAAGAAAGCTGTAAGATTTTATTTAATGGAAGAGGTAGAGATAAACACAATTGTTATTAACTGGAATATGCATGGTGTATAAATAATGTTTGTTACATGTGTTATTTTATGCAGATCTCGAAATCTGAAGAAGCTACACTTTGACGAAGACGTCAGGGAAAGGTTGTACAACGGTTATCTGCATTATGAGGCCGACCGATTTATGCGAACAAAAGAGACCAGGAAAACGTTGTCATATGAAGAATATTGTTTGGAGATGCTGGGAATGTGTTATGTGGAAAGTACAAATGAAGTTGAAGACAAGGAACCGGGTAAGGAGGAAGTGCTGGGATCGGGTGGAGAAGGAAGTAAAGATGAAGTTGAAGACAAGGAACCGGGTAAGGAGGAAGTGCTGGGATCGGGTGGTGAAGGAAGTAAAGATGAAGTTGAAGACAAGGAACCGGGTAAGGAGGAAGTGCTGGGATCGGGTGGTGAAGGAAGTAAAGATGAAGTTGAAGACAAGGAACCGGGTAAGGAGGAAGTGCTGGGATCGGGTGGTGAAGGAAGTAAAGATGATGTTGAAGACAAGGAACCGGGTAAGGAGGAAGTGCTGGGATCGGGTGGTGAAGAAAGTAAAGATGATGTTGAAGACAAGGAACCGGGTAAGGAGGAAGTGCTGGGATCGGGTGGTGAAGGAAGTAAAGATGATGTTGAAACAAGCAAAACTGCTAAGGATGATACTCAACGTGCTGTTGCAGATACGACATGGTAAGCTGTTTTATTAGTCACTATTCTTACGGTGTACTGATGGTATTTTGAGGTCACGACTCACGATTATTATCACATCATGTTAACCAAAGTGGTTGTTTTATTATAAAGTGTGTTAACTTTAAGTTGACTATGTTGCGTGTAATGTGAATATAGTGATGAAGAAAGGGAGGAAAACACTGAGTTTGAAAGTAAAGAGATCACCTGGGAGCTAGTGGTGAAGCCGGGGAAGACTAAGACTGTCAGGAATAATGTGCTTGTAAGTTGCATATTGACAAATTATAATGATATTGATTAGTTCTGTTATTTGACGGTAAATGATTTCATTAAATTGAATATGTGCAGCAAATTCCAAGACATGTGATAAGGACCTGTTTGTCCGCCCCCCAGGATACGATTGAACTTTTTGACACCGACACGGGAGAAACCTACCAGTGTGAAATGGGGGGACGGGACGATGAGGTGGAAAAGTATCTTTGCCGTGATTGGTACCGCTTTGCAAAAGACCGTGATCTGAGAGTAGGTGATGTTTTGTCTTTCTGCATCAGATACCCTCCAGCCACAAGGATATTGGTCTGTGTGGAGAGATGATAATTCTGGGTCGATAATGTATCCGTGCAGCAGGTGGTTGTTTTGGTTCATACTTGGTGGGTCGCAAGTGACGGTGTTGGTTCAGTTTGGTTAATAGTCTAATCAGTTTCAGTTAGATTTTGTTGGAGTATTATAAATGTTGTTGAAGACTTCATGTGTGAACTATATGTGTAATGGTCTAATGGTGTATTTTGAACTTTAGAGCTGCTGCTCTTTTATGATTGTATGAATATTACTGCATGTCTACTATTATGCAGTGGTTAAACTTTGTAGTGTTGATTTTGCATGGGATGGAGCTCTAACCATTTTCATTTTAGTGGACGTATGTGGCAAGGGTTAACACATGCAAACTGGAATTTTGGGCTTAGTAAAATAAGTATTCTACAAAAGTAACATAAAGGTTGGAAATATAAAGCATAGTATAGTTAAAATTCTTTATATAAAATTGATTTAATTTGTAAAAATAATATAATTCGTACAAACTTTTATTCTAACTTTTATCAATTTTAATTACAAATTATTATAGGAGTTATACATAGTAATTATATGTAATAATTATTATTTTAATTTTGTCATTATTATAATTGTATAACGTTTAATATTTATTTGTTTTTTTAGTATAAATTTTAGTTCTTAATATTTTTTTAATTTTGAAAATTTACTCTTAACATAGGGAGTTTATAAGAAACCCTAATTTTGGCTTTTACTAATTTAACCCTATATTAAAAATAAATATAATAATCATAATAATAATATAATATTCATCCACAACTATTAATAATAATTATATAAATAATATATAAAGATGTAATATTTAGGTAATCATAATAATAAAAGAAAATATTAATGATAATATAATGTCCGAATATATAAAAATAAATATAAATAAATTTATACAAATAATTTATAAAGAATAAAAAAATTAAAAATATAACTTAAATGTAAAAATTTATAAATATTAAAATATAAGTTAAATATCTCTATCTTTTACGATTCAGATTTAAAGTTAAATAATAATAATAATAATAAAAATTTTAAATCCAACTTATAACTTAAATATTAAACTTAAAATAGCTAAAGTATTTATATTTTTATAGTTATACATTTATGTGTTAAAATTCTTTTTATAAAAAATAGTTTAAACAAAACAAAGTAAAAACAATTCAATATGCTATTCAACAAAGTAAAAATCAATGCTCCAATACACAAAATAAAATATTGCTCATTCATCACTAATATTTAAGAACATAAAACACATTTGGGATCACGACAACGTCAAAACCAACACCCAGCACTGGCCGCCGCCGCGACACAACGCGGATTTGCGTTACATATAACACGACTATTGTGACTGCTACATAACACTACAGTTCACATTATTACATACTTAGATACGGCGACCCATAAACATTAAGTTTTCCAGCCTTTTGATTTTACACCGCGAAACATGTCACCTTCAACGATTCAACAATTTCACGTACAACCTATTAGGAACCAGTGAAACGGTAAAACCTACCCGATCACCTCTCCTGAATACTTTCTTCCTTGCAAATTGGTACCACCCCTCCCCTATATACAGATACTCTACACCGTCAAGAGTTTCACTCTGGATGATGCAATCATGTGTAAGTCCTGTATCATAATCACACAATTCTATCATTGAAGAGAAAAAGCTACAGGACCTACAGACTCTCCTTGGAATATGCTGCAGAATATATGATTACAACACCTGAGTTAGTGTTAATGAAACATGGAAGCAGCATATTGAATAACATGTATATACTTACAAGAACATTTCGGCTTGCAGTGTAGCCTGATGTAATGGTTTCCTCCCAGTAGTATCCATCAGCTCCACCATCATCTGATGATTCATTTGAACTGCAATATGTAACATATTACAACAGATGCATTTCAAAAACATTTGTATAACAAACAACCAAACTATTTTATAACTTATTACCTGCTTCCGTGATTCATTTCTCCTTCTTCAGCAAACCTTCGCAGATATAAAATGAAACACTCAGCTGGCTTGACATTTATACACACACGGTTAGGGAACAGTTTCAAACAGGTGCAGTTGAGTTGTTCATTCAAAAGAATAATATAACTACTGCAACACTCAATATAGTGAAACAGTCAATGCAGTGAGGTCGACATGTAGTATTGGAATAAAATTGTTCATTCACGGGTGTCTTTTTCAGTTTTATACAGGGATGGAGCTAGGTGCACTGAAACTCTCTCCCTAATTTGCACCCACTATGTTTTCTAAAAAATATATGAGTGCTATATATATATATATATATGGAAAATACTAAAACTTACGAAGAAAAACTTGCAAGAAAGTGAAGAAAATGAGGTGTCTTCATGTAATTGGATGATCCATTTTAAAAACCATCCACCCATGTTTCTTACTGACATATAACCATCCAACCCATGTTTTGTTATCAATATTTTACTGCCACATCTATTAGAGCATCCACACCAATTATACTCATATGAGTTCTTTAAATGGGTCCTACATAATTTTTTATATTATTTCACTTTTTCCAATTTTTTAAACAACTCAACTATATTTTTCAAATATCCATATGCTTCTTCAAAAACTTTAAAATGAGTCCTACTAAATTATATAATATATTGACATTTGGATTAATTTGGACACTTTTAATAAAAATTTAAAAGAAAAAGAAGAAAATAATTGAAAAGGAAGTGTAGAAGCGTTCTTTACTGTAACAACTTTGTTAAACTAAAGAACTTTGATTCCATTCAATTATCCAATAACTCCTGACACGGTAGCATAAAAAACTGTGTAGAAACCTTGTAATTTTACCGATAATCATGCTCTTAGTAATAGTTTGCCACATGTATTCTTGCGTTTTGTTTAGAAGTTTATCGTAAGAAATAGCAATGCTCACTAATTATTTAACCATTGATAAGAAATATTTAATTAAAATTGAATAACGCATTAACTAATCAAAAAAGTATTTTTGTTATAAATATGAATTCACATGGTATATGAATAATTATTTAAGGTTTCATTATAAATGATAGTAAGTTTTTTATTATAAAAATCATATATGTCCTACTAAATTAGAGACAAGTTGGTTTTATGCTTAAATTTAAAATAATTCTTAATTAAATTTTCAAAAATAAGATTATGTTGTATATTTTTATTTTAACATTACAACATTATCATCAAAGATGGCAAACAAACAACTATTCATATCATTATTATTTATATTTATATATAAAAAGAGATGGATAGATAAATAATTTTGTTTATAATAACATTGAGAAAATTATACAAATAAAAATTACAAAATTATTAAATATTTTTCAAAATTAAATCTCATAATAAAATATATGTATGATATATATTTAATATACGTACGATGTATATTTAAGCTTAGAAAATAAAAACTCTTTTATTACACTACATGAATATATTGCTCTCACAAAATATCGGACTCCGTCACTGATTTTATATATATCAAAATTAATCTCAATTGGGTCTTCCAATTTAGGACCGTTTTAGGGGGGTCAACTCTCTAAAATGGCTTTTATTTTTAGATCCATATTTTATGCTTATATTATGATTAATTAGTATTACTTAATTACTAACATATATTTTTCAATCTAACTATACTTATTTTGTGACATATTATTCATTAATACAAAAGAGTACAAAACTTTATTTATTTAATTTTATTCATATTATTATTCATAGTTTCATGTTATTCAAATAATGCTATAATAACTATTAAATAAAATAAAAAAGCAAACCGTATCAAAATAGTGTGTAATTGTCAAATTTGGGTGTAATAATGTCATTCCTCAATATTAAACTATCATATCAATTACTACCATACTCAACCGCTCAAGTAATTAACCCATGGCCAACTACTACCACCCTACCTCAGTTATTGCTCTCATTTACTCAACTTCATCTACTTAAACTTGAAAGCTGGTAAACTTCATCCACTCAAAACAGACAAGGGATCCACTGTGACCTGGGTGATAATGGAGAAAGTATACGTAGTTTTTGAAGGTCGTAACCCAGGTATATATTTGTCGTGGCCTGAATGTTTTGCTCAAGTTAACAAATGGAGTAACAACGCACATGGCAAATATTACAGCCTTGAGCAAGCTGAAAGGGCATACACGGAATATTGCAAACAAGTAGGTCGTGTCTATGAACAACATCACAACATCAACTCGTGCGAATCTGAAGAGTGTTCGTATGCAGACGACAAAGTTCAGCCTTCTCAAGATCTGTCGTGTAAGTTGATACAATACAACCTTATGTTATGTAGTATATATACGTTGCTTATAATATTAAACGATAACCATGATATGTAACTATGTATGGCCTTTATTAACCTTTATGAACCTTTTTTATTTGTATTACAAGCTACGGTTTTGTCGAACTTGGCCGAGGAGACAGACGCGGAGGATATCGTTCTACAAAATAGCATACAAAAACAGGTAGAGGTAGTTTGCAACCGTATGAGAATCCTTGTACCGGTATACAATCTACACGAAGTCAAGGTTGAACATGGTTTCCAATTTTTAAGGTATCATGCTTGTTTGTGTAGTCCTTTGTTTTCCAAATCTATGGTTTCAGTTGGCCGTTTTGCGAAGACCGACTATGACGCGAAGGAAGATGTTGCGGTGCTGTTAATGCGTCGTTTGCTTTGCGCAACAGGTAGAAGGATTCGTGATTACAACTACTATAACGTCCAAATACTATCGGAAGAACTTCAAAATGCGAGGGATGCAAACTTTGAACTGAACATGGAGATTGCTACTTTGAAAGCAGAAAACAGGCTCCTCAGTAACCAAGTTTTAGCTAATGAACATGTTAAGTGAATGTATATAATAACAATGTGGACGGTGTTCCATTTTTTAGATTGATTCAAGTCTCAATGTAGTGACTACGGTCTTAATCGTTGTTGTGTTTTTAGCTTAGTTGCATGGCGTTGCATGTGTATAAGTTCCATTTTATGAAACTCGTTTGTCGTTTGTAGTACCTTTCATTTGATCCCTATATGTGTATGGGATATTTGATTATGGATGGAGTGGTGTGCACCTCATTATATATATATATATATATATATATATATATATATATATATATATATATATATATAATGTATCATTAGTTTCAACCTTATGGTATGTATGTGATTACAATATTAATATCTCATGTGCAAGTAGCATATCAAACAGGTCTTAATATTATATTAAGATATCAACTGATTTACTTTATGCAATTGTGATAGCTTGGGTCAATTCCACATTAAATGGTAATTAAGTGATTTGATGGAATAGGTATCGAGATTAGTCTCTACATCATTACTCTACGTTTCTCCTTATTTTCTTTATATTAGCAACATCAACAACAAGCAAGTTCTATAAAAAAAAACAACAAGCAAGAGAGCACTCATTATCAATGGAACCAACAAGATGCAACGACTTTGTGTTGATCCCTGGCCATTCAAAAGACAACGGAATGCAAGTTTTCCTTCTTAATAATATTTATTAGTATGTCTTTATGTGTTACATTTTTATATGTTCATGTACATAAGTAATAAAGGTTGTGGTGTTTATGTAGGGATGGTGACAAAAACTCCTCAAAGATGGGCGAGAGGATTTGTTCATCAACCATTCCAAGGGTTGGACAAGATGTAGATCACGACTCATTTAAACCTGATGTAAGCTCCAAAGAAGTCACGTTAGCTGATGTGTTGGATGCCGTGGAGGTAAACATTTTTGAAACCAACATGCTTTTAAAATATAAGTATATAACTATATAAGAGTTGTAATATTCATACAACTCTGTAATGTGGAAATGCACTACTGGTGCTGAGTAATAAAATCCATTGCTTATAAAAAAAGAGATATAAGAGTTGTGTTGAAACGTTTTATGTTGAACTTTTGTGTTATATAACTACTGATATGGTTCAACCATTGTGTATGATGCAGAAACTAAGTTTCAGGATAGATATTCTGGAGATTTCTCACAACGACATGATGACCAAACTTGTGTTCAATCAAAAAGAGATACTAAAAAAAGTAGGTGGGGAAATGCGTAGCCCAAGGTTCAAAGACAAAGTTGTCCATGCTAGCTCTGGATATTCCCCTGATGCAGAAGATGATGGAAATGATCGGGGCAAAGAAAAGATGATGGACAGAGGGATGGAGAAGCTGAAGAACTTTGGTACAATAAACATATCTGACTACGACTCCGAGGAAAGAATGAATGCTAAAAAAAGAACAGTCTCCCATAACAACTACGTACGTACCGATACTGTTTGCAAACGGCAAAACACAAGCTATGGGAAACTTCCATACATTGATGCCGATTCAAACAGGGGTGGGAAAGAAGTTGCAGACAACACCAACAAGCCATTCAGTAGTGATTATAGCCGAAGGTTTAATGCAAAGGTGACATGCCTTCCACTCATATATTTGCATGGTTTTACGTTAATGTTGTTTAAACTTTAAACACTTGATTTACCATGTTATTCAAATTATTTGTTCTAATATTTATTTCAATAAACAAGGAGCTGATGACGACATCAACAACTCCCAAGGGTCGAAAGCTCTCATTCACACCATCACCAGGAGAGGGGTCGAGGCCTACAGGTAATGCTATTGGCAACTTGCAGAGAAAAGCTGCAACCACTCCCAGATCACTCGGTGTCAAACGACAATCTCCGGGCGGTAGAGCTAAAAAAGCTGTTGCTATTGGGAGGACTAATGCATTCAGAAACAGTACTGGTTTAATGGTCCCGAAGGTAATCAAAATTCATTAAGCAGTACTTATGAAAGAACAATGTTTATGTCGATTGTGTATGATATTCTTAACAAGTCCTATATTAAGCAGCATTTCAGATGCGCGGTTAAGACCTCCCCTGATATGAAACTGGATCAAACGGAAATCAGGGTGTGTGCGTATGTCTTCCAAGAAGACTTTGACTCATCGTACGTGGACATGAATTTTATTACCTTATTATGAAATCTCTTTAACAATGACTAACAACCGTTGTTGTATTTCAGTGATACAATATTCAGGGTTGGTAGGACAGCGTACACCAGAGCTGATTTTGAGTGTATGTGTCCAGGAATGTTGGTTTCAAGTGAGGTACATTTCTAACCTATACACATACCCATCATTTTACGTATTATGTTTGTTGGCTAACTAGTTACTGGTGTAAATGAATTCCAACCTTGGAACAGATTATACTGATGATGGCGTTGAAGGTGATGTGGTCACAACACCAAAACGTATGCAAAAATTTATGGTGCCTGCCTCCGTCGTTCGCGGTAATTACCATAAACTCCAAATTATTCATGATGCTTATTTTACATGAGTCTTTACTAATAAGTGATAATCACATGCTAATGTATTAAACTATCTGTTGGTTGTAGGAAGATGTTGTTAAAAATAATGGTCATGAGGAATTACACATGTTTTACAAAGATGACTGGGCTGTTCGTTTTGATCACCTGAGATTGGTAGAATGTTTCATTTAATTGTCTCTAATCGTTAGATGTTGTATGCACTGCCTCCTTTTTTACATAAGCCAATTAACGGATTTGTTCAAAAATTTGATATACGTTATAGATTTATGTCCCAGTAGAAGACCAGCGTGGACACTGGTACCTCATGGTCATTTCATTAGATGATCGCAAGATCTATCATTTGGACTCGCACCTGACCGAGGACGTGGTCGCAGAAAGAAGGTCCACCATCAGAAACATCGTGAGTATAAGTGAATTTTATAATCACATGTTTGAGAAAAGAAGCTATAATAAGCTATATCTTCTTAATTTATCAGGGAGCTGCGCTAAATAAGCTGGTGGAAACGGTGTATGAAATTTCATTCTCACTCCACGTGATGACGGACTTTGAATACTGGGATATTGTGGAGGCAAGGGGGATCCCAAACTGTGGAACCAGGTATCAAATTTCTTCCAATCGACAATCACTTTCCATATACAATTGGTCAAACTGAACCCGTTGTGTTGTATTGGCAGCGACAGCTCTGCACTATGGGTGGTAGAGTGGATGAACATGCAGAACAACTTCACAAGCAACACTCTTGGTGTGGTATGATTATATGGCAATTCTGATGTGTTGTGTTTACAATAAATTATCACCATTTAACCCCGAAAATAATCTTTGTTAACTATTTCACATTTCACTTCCAGATGAATGAGATTGTCACAAGGATGGCCGTAACTATGCGTTTGCTTATGGGAAACCATAACGACTGCAACAACGAGCTCATTCGGAAGTCGAAGGAATACTGGAAAGTTATGACAACCGCGACTTAGACAATGGGAATGTGCGGTGGCCATTTGTTTGGATATTTGGATGGCTGCGTGTGTAGCAACCTGCCTAAAAATTTAGCTTTAGAGTCGCCACCTATTCTACCAAGGCGAATAGGAAACCTTACGTAGTTAAGAGATCAGGGTAAGATACTATATTCAGGTCGAGGGAAGGTGTTAGGCACCCTCAACCCTTTCCTAAAGGCTAACATTTAAAGATAAAGGTTTATGACTAACATAAAGAAAGATGACAGACAGTCAATAGGGTTAAGACAAATAATTGAACATGATTAGAATATGGAGGAAGGGGACTCGCCTTGTTGCCAAGTGCCTACGTATCTCCTTATGGAGAATCAGAGTCAACGTAGTTCGGGCACAGGGTTGTACGCCTTGGAATTGAATTTGATTGTATTTGAAGTTGTTTTGAAATGCAAATGTTCGAAGGTATTTTGAATTACCTTATCGCAGTTGTGAACATCGCAGTGTTGAAAAACTGTAGTATCGTGGTTTAGTGTGTTTTAAAAGTTTTGGGCGTACAACCCTGGTTTGATTTAGCACTATTAACCGCAACGATCAATAGATTCAATCGCCGTAGTTAACAGATTTGAAGTTGTATCGTTACCAATTTTAATCAATTGATTTGATTATTACTAATAACGAATAATAGTATTTTTTATAATTTTTAATGAATTAATTTGTATCGTTACCCCTCGTAATCGATTGATTCGATTAAAAAGAACAACGAATTGGAATGAGAGAAATAGACTAATCATCGCAACCAATAAGATGGTTGAAACCCTTTAGCCAAATGACTGTTATTTTTATTATATCCTTTAAATGATCGATTATTACCCATCGCGACCGATTAATACGGTCGAAACGAATAATAAATTAAATTCTAAGATTTCGGCTAAAAAACTCATGGGATCGGGCAAACCCTAATATCTTATATCACCGCCCTAGGGTTTTTTTGTGATTTTTATAGTTAAAGAAGATTAATTAAATTAAATCGACATTAATCGGGAAAAACAATGGGAAATAATCCTAATGTCAATTATTAGCCTAATCTTAATTGCATTATTCTAATCTTAATTTTAATTAGATTATATATAAACAATATTAACTAATATTTAAATCTAATTATTCAAATAACAAAATAAATAACAAATAAAAATGTAAAAAAACCTGGTTATGACCGTATGTGGCTGGACTGAGTGACTATGGTATGCACCCTTGTATTCGTGGGCATCAGATATGAAGTGGCGTGATCTTGTGGTGAGATGTGAAGGTGTACGATGCGCTGTGGCGAAGATGCATGCACTGGATCTGTAGCAAAGAAAATAATGAAAATATAGGTGGGACGCTGGGATCGAACCCAGGTCCCTTCGATTCCCAGTAAATTCCCATAGCCAAACGTGCTGCACAACATTCATGCTAAAAGCGTGATTTTGGACTATTATATAAAATACAATGACGGAATGAAATTCAAAACGGGCAGCGCACGCTGCTACCCTTCTTCTTCGCCGAAGCTGTTCACGAATGGCCATGGCTCCATGCGACCTCCAGTCCAAGCAAGCACGACTAATAAATAAATTACAAAGACATAGTCCGACTTAAAATCGCCTTCCGAATCCATTGGCACCATCGGTTTCCTCCAATTTTATCTGTAATTCTAGATCCTAAAACAAAGCTCCGAAAACCTAACAATGGTGGATTCTCCAAACAACAACCAAAACTCAATTAACTGTCCAGAAAGCTTCAACATATCAATATAAATGTAAATATATATTCAGAATTAATTTATGGTACACGAATTAATATAATCGAACAGTTTTTTATGGAAGGAAAACCGTGACGCCTATGGTAGCGATTCCGAGCATCCTGCGACTTGATAAACATCT